>NC_031769.1:53681649-53905666 GCF_001522545.3 Parus major
TATTCTAAGTGTTCTGTTTCTGGCATTTCAAAGCTCTCATTTATTTTATTTTTTACTATACAAGTGAAATTTAGTCTGATATTCTAGAATAAGGACACTTTACTGCAGTTTTTTAAAGGCCTTTGTAACCTGCCTCTTTTTTTTGCTTAATTACTTCCAGGCAATTTGCTTTCCATGTTTTTGCATATGACAGTTAATAAAAATGGAAGAAGACAACAAAATACCCTCCCATCAACCACTGTTGTCTTTTTCCAGTTAGAACTTGCTCTGCAGTTGAGTTGTAACTTGAAATGGTGGTGTGAACATTTGACTTTATATGTCAGGCTTAGAGCTAGGGAGAGAGAAGGACTCTTTAACCGTTTTAGACAGGAGAGGAAAATTAGCTGTTCCCAACTGAAAGGACTGTAATATAATTGTTATTAGAGTATACGTGTAAATGTAATATAACCTTGAAAAAATTATGGCCAGTGACAAGTAACATTTTTTCCAAATAATGAAATCTTTCAATGTTGGGGAGAATGCTTTTTTAATTGGTGACTTATGTTTGTAAGATTTTGTAGTTCATTGGATTAGACTGTCAGTACTCAGTTTGAAACAATACTGAAAGGGGTTCAGGAATCACCACTTAATATTTTAGTGGTCTTTTGACTTACCTTGAAAATGTTGTGGAGTTTTTAATCTGTGTTGCCACAATATCACAAAAATTTGTCCTTAAATACAGACTGATAGAAGCAAGACATTATGAAATAAAAAATATTAAGATAATGGAAATAAGAAAAATACATATTTTTTAAAAATTTAATTTAAAATTAATTAAATTGGTTTCAAATTTAATTTTTTTTTAAGCTCTGATATAGAACTGGTGTTCATCTGTGTACTGATGTGAGATTTCACCTGCTTAGAGCTCTTGGGGAAATGGGCAGAAAGTATGAATTATCAAATATGTGACAAAGCATGGAACTCAACATGTGCACATTTCTGGAATTATAACAATATGCTACCCATTGCTTTGCAGCATTGTTGCTATTCAGTATGTAATTTTGAAAGAAACAAGATGTGTGTGTTGGTATCCATTGAGTAGGAATTTAATGCAATCAGCAAGCACAGAGAATCTCACGATCTGGAGGAGAATATTTAAAAATGCATGAATAAAGTAAATAAGGAGGACACATCTGTATTTAGTGTTTTACATAGAATCATGTAGGTTGGGAAAAGACCCTTGAGATCATTGAGTCCAGTGGTACTATCAAGTCTGCCATTAAACCAAGTCCCTAAATACCATATCTACACATCTTTTAAATACCTCCAGGGGTGGTGATTCAACCACTTCCCTGGGCAACCTGTTCCAATGCTTGGCAACTCTGAGTGTGGAACCCTTTGCTAATAACCAATAAAAGCTGCTCAGGAATACAGTTGAATGTAGTGTACAAGAAGTAGTTTGGTCTGAAAATGCCAGTTGCATGGATTTAGAAGAAAGTGCAGGAAGGGTAAAAAATTGATCTTATCTGCCCCCAGAGAAGATGAAGAAGAAACTTGGAGTGGCAAAGATGCTAACAGTGGAAGCTCTTTCAGTCTTACAGTGAAATCATCCAAGTGAAATAAGACAAACTCACTATTGAAAGTGGCTCATGAATTTAGAGGAAATTTTAAGACATCTCCACAACCTATTAGAGATACACTATGTTCAGTAATTATTTTTGTCTGTTTTGGTTTGGTTTTTGTTTTCTTTTTTTTAGTTAGATGCCCTTTTTGAGATCTGTGATCTTTCCAGGACTTTTTTTTTTACTGGGTGTTGGGGGTTGTTTGTTTGCAGATTTTTATTTTTTTTTTTTATATATATCCTCCTTTTTTCTCCATCCAGCGCAGCCTTTGGGCACAGACTGACAACTGAAGTTGAGTGTGATTCACAGCCTAAAACATATAAGTATATATGCTGAAGTATGTTTTCCTCCTGTACTGGAGAACTTACTGCTCTCTAACCATAGCTGTGGGGTGACTGTTACACTGCAGATGGGACAGGCACAAGTGTGACGTTTCATTGTGTGATGGCAATCACACTATAGATTGTAATTTGTGTAGAGAGCAGAAGAAGCTGATTTTTTAATTTCCCCACTCTAATGCATAATTTTTTTTTCTGATCTGATTAACCTGCTTACAAGGAAGAGGCAGTGTTGTTTGAGAGAGTGCCTCTTATCAGAGTGCTGTGGTTAACGAGTTTAACACAATTTACTGACAGTATTTGAGAAGGTGTTTCCAAAATTTTAGATAATGTTGTAAAGATTCAGTGAACTGTGTTCTTGTGGTTCTGAGTTAAGCTATTAAGTTGTTCCTTCTGATATATATATTGTTCTTTGAAAGAACAGATATGTAACCCTGAAGTATTCCAGTTTATCTATTTTAACAGTTGATCATTTAGTGCACTTCATAGTAGAAAGGAGTTGTGGACCTCAGACGCAGAAAAGGAATCTGAATACCAATGCTCAAATCTACTAAGCTGCTTCTGCATCTTTTATAGACAGCAGTGGGGAGACATTTAGAATACTGGATGGATTCTTGGTAATGAAAATGCACTTTTTGCAGTGTTGGTCTCCATGTTTGGAAAATTAAATATTTAAGTAGATTATTTAAGAATTCAAGTGTGAACTCTGACACCAAAACTGCTACTTAAAAATATTATTCATTCCCAAATTCTTAATGAGTATGATTTCCTATTGAACTAAGTACTCTTTCTTTTATTTCTTTAGAGGGAAATCCGTTTGTCCAAGCAATACCTTAACTTCTGTGCTAGATAAAGAAATGCAGAGCAGGCCTGCACCTCCTCTTCCTCATTACAAGCAAACAGATAAGTAAGGAATTTGGGTTTAAAACTGTATTCTTCAATTTTGTGCTGAGTTCCCCAAGGAACCTATTCCTGAGCTTCAGTTCCATATGCCCTGTTTTTTTCTTTTTTCCCAACCCACACACAGCTTTAGAGCTTGCAGTATGCACTAAGAAGTTCTTTCCATAGAAGTAAGCCTGAAGTGAAGTGATAAGAAAATGTAGGATTGGCTGTGTGATATAGGGGTAGTAGTATAACAAATATTATGGAGTTTAATTTTTTTTTTAATAAATATTAGATAGTTGGGAAGAGAGTGCTATTTTGGAGGGTTGGGGGTTGGTTTTTTTTTTACCTTTAACCAAGAGTAATGTCTTACTGGCATAAAATTATTTGGACAGGTACTAAATGTATTTTTCTTGTGTAGATACAGCTACACAGTTGATTAAAGGTGAACTACAATTTTTGTTAGTGAGAATTACTGAAGATGGGATATATAAGACATCTTGATGAATGGTCTTAAAAGGACATCTTTACATTGTATGACCTTCAGATGCTTGTAGTTATCTTATAGTTATGATTTTTTTTTTTAATGGATGGTGTATTGTTTGGTTAGGTTTACCTTTCAGAAGTGTTTTCCTCACAAATTTTTCCCAGATAAGCATCTGAAATCAGGTTCAAGTACCTTTTGCAGAAAGGGACTGCTTAATGTTGCAGTAACTACTGCTGGAATACAAAATAGGCTGTTCTGAGAAAATTTAAATTGTTTCAGGGCTAAGCATCTAGAGTAAAACACATTTTTAAAAGGATTTCTTAAGGTGTAAATCAATGCCAGTTTCTAATAGGTTCTTACTCTCCGTTTCCTCTTCTGTGGCAATGCTGTCCTCAGTGACCCTAATTAATGCCAAGGAGTTAAGTAGCAAAATAAAATAAAGGACTTTAGCCATTTATTTTTTCATTATTAGAAGTAAAGTTTATTTAGAAACTTTAAAGATTTTTTAGAATTTTTTTCTAGAAAATCTTATGGAAGATCTCATGCTGTCTTACTGAAAAAAATCTGTAGTGTTTGGATTTGGTATGACCACATTTTTTTTTACTCTTGCTTTTGAAAGCAAGTGGATTTGATCATCAGCTCACTTTAACAGCGTTTCTTTTGCTGATTCTTTTAAAAAGGCATTTTTAACATTTAATCTCCAGTATAATTTTTGTAATAAATATTACTGGTAAATTACATTTTCTGGTAAAACCCCAAAAGGAATTTTATCAATTCAGACACATGTTGATGTAAATTAATTTGATCTAGTATATGTTTTTGTCAAAATTCAATTAACAAAGGCTTTCTGGAGCATTAAGATACTTCATATAAAACTTAATTTAGAAGTGCATGCTATTGACTGATTCAGTGTGTATGTGCACATTGAGACATTACAGGAGTTTGTGATTCAATTTACTTTGTATCTTGTTTTTCATGCATGTAATATCTAATGTTCTTATAATTTCAGGAGTAGTGGAAACAGTGGTTTATCCAAACCGTTAAAGGAAGAGCCAGTAATTGACTACTTTGATGTCCAGGACTGAAGTGATCGATGTAGAATCATTCAGATGAATCAGAATTGCATAGATTATGATACAGAAGCTTAGAGGTGAAAATACTTAGTTATTGTGTGAGGTGCTTTTTGAATATCTGTCAAATGATCAGTTGTTCAACATATCCATAATTTAACATCTGAAGTTAGAGTGATATGCTAATTTAAAATGTTAAGCATTTCAACAGTTTATGTAACTGCATAATACCTAATAGTAGTATGGCTTTTTAAATCTGGGTTTGGTGCAATTTTGTATCTAATGTGCTGTCAGAATAATGTAATTTCATTAATGATTTTGAAGTAAGAGAACTGGTGGTAAGCAAATATATTTTTGGAATATTAAGAATGACAATAAATCTCAAATACTTATTTTGACATATCTCACAGAAAATGGACTAGAAATAATTGTGATAAAAACACTGGTTGGGATATTCTTAAAGTATTTTCATGTTTTATTAATTCACTTTTGTGTTACCGTGGTAAATTTGAGAATTTGAGTTACTCTTCTACATGGAAAGAAATATAAAATTTAAGTATAAATATATACATAAATGCCTATTAAGAGCGCAGACTTTGGAATTTGAAGAACCAGGATTTGGGGAAGGTGGGGAATTAAAACTTAGTCTAATTTATCTCAAATTTGACGTATTTAAAAAGAAAACAAGGAAAAACAAAGAAAAAAATACAAACCAAACAACAACAAAACCAACCCCACAACATGAGATTACTCCTACTACTACTTTTTTATCCAAGACCTTGAACAAAACCTTATATCTTATTTTGGTGCTCTGTGCATGGTTTTATTGCAGTTTATATTTTTTTTTCTGTCCTGTGCAAGCTTAAGATGAGTTTGTGAAGTTTGGTTTAAGTATGTTATGGATTTGGAATAATACTTGTAAAATTTAGAAGACCATCTGCCTAATTATGGGAAGTGCCATTAACAGAATGGGATGACAGTTTAAACACTGAAAGACACTGGAGTGGTCTCATGATGGTGAATTGTTTCCAAATCTTGATTTAAGATAGGTGAGTAGCTCTCTGGGAGAGGAGTTAGTAGGTCTGATCAGAAGAGGTGGTACAGCTCTGAATTTGAGTAATACCTGTTCTCCTGAGGAGAAAGTTTTTTGTATTAATAGCTTTAGGAGCTCTGACACTGATGCACTCTGTTTCTTGTTCCTTGTGGCTGCTACATGTAATACTAGAGGTGAGTCCCCTGTACAGCATGAGAGGCTGACACAAAAAAGGGGCTCACTATGTTGTAGTGCGAGATTTATTGCCAAAAAATGGAAGGCATTTACTCATGCTTAGATTCACTTAGAGTTACCATATGACCCTGAGCCTTAACTATGAAGCATTCCATGGCTACATTTCAATTGAACAGCTCACAAAACATGGAAGAACAAGTAGAAAACTCACAAACCATATCTGTGCTCCGAAATGTTTTGAAAATTAAAATGCACACTATTATTGTATATTTTTGTAGGAGTTTATTTCACATTTTTAAAAATGCAGTCTTAAATGTTACTAAACGTTTGAAGTATTTCAGGTAAAACAGGTACCTTCAAGAGTGTTCAGGCTTTTAATTTCTATGTAGTGATTTAAATTTGTTTTACTTTTTTTGTCTAATACTTTTTGAACAGAAAAGAAAAAAAAAACAGTATGTCCTATATTGCCCTTAATTTCTTCAGCAGGTTATAGTTGGATTCTACAAGGCATACTGCTGAGTTCAGCTGAAGAAATAAATTACTTCCAGGAATGTATTTCTTCAATCCCTTCCTTGTGAGGACTGTGTCTGTACCAGTACTTGCAGACAAGTGCTGACTCAGTGTGGCCAAACAAAGGCTATTCCTGGTTTTGAAACTCAGAGCTATGTTAATATAGCACTGACTTAAAGCTAATAAGATCTCTAGGAAGAAAGTATATAGTTATGCTGCAAAGGTAAGTTCTAGACAGGAGCTGGCACACATGTCCAGTGAACTGAGTCAGATGCATGTGTACTGGATTACACACGGTTTACTATAGGTAGACCTAACGTTACAGATCATCAAAGTGGTTTAGTTGACAATAAATAGAATAAAGCTGAAGCCTGCTAACTATTCACACTTCTACATGAGTATAGCCAAAACCATCACAATTGCACCTCTGATTCGAAACTTAAAACCTAAAAGGTTTTCCTAGCATTATTTTCAGCTCTGTTTAGTGAAATTTTTATCAGATTATGGCATTAGCATAAAAATCAGAGCTTTGATGAGACTCACTTGAGCAGTCAAGTTGCAACTGCTTGTAATAAGAAAATGGAGGTAATCTCAGTTTCTCGAGCTAAAATTAATAATTATTACCGAATTGGTTCATATTGAGAAGTCATACATCTTGTCACTTGCCTCTTAACTATGTGAATGTTAAAACATTTTTTATAGATATGTTTATTACACATCTCTAAATCATGACTATTGGAGCCATACCTGTAGTTATGAAGCAATTCACAAGTACCAAATCTTTTTTTTTTAAATGAGTTTTAGTAACTTGGTTAAAAATATGATACCATATATTTTCCTATGAAAGTGATTTTCCCCTGGAGCTCAGCTACATGGCCTTAAGAAGGAATTCAGCAAAGGCTAACAGTGGTGCTGTTCTCTCTGTTTTGTTTTGCTTTTGCTGCAATGTATCATTGACTTTCATATGGAATAGTAATAAAGGCTGGAGTTTTGATATATGTGATAACTTAGCTTCATATTGCACGTGTGCCTTGTGAAATACTTTTCAAATAGCTATTTTTTAAATCTGAGCTGGAGTTTACACCTTTTATCTAATAGAAAAGTAAGTAGATAAAAGAAATCTTTGCATCAGTGAAGTCAGTGGCAAAAATCATGGTGACATCACTGTAACTTATGACTTCAGCTTCAGTATGCTAGCAATTTTCCACAGCCCTAAGAATAATATTGTTTCCTGTAAATATATTTGAAGAAAGTACTTTTCAGTAAGCATCTTTTGAAAATGAGTTATGTGATACCAGTTGGAATTCATGCAACTTCATGAAGTGCTTTTAAAACTGTGTTTAAAATAGATAGTTTGGCATTTGGGCTGTGCTGTTGCCTGTCTCTATAGTTTAACATATTTGAAGTGCTCTGAATATTCTATATTTGGGTTTAACCTAAAATTGTATAAGATACATAAGTAGACTTCAAGATCACTGTTTCTGTGGCAGGTTTTACAGTATCTGCCTTGAAATGAGCAAAGTTAAGTTTTTCTACACTTGTTATTTGTTGAAAGATTTATATTTAACTTGATTTTGTCAAGTTACTGATGTAAAATTACTTTCTTTATAAACCCAAAATAAATCTAAGTTTAAAGTTCAGTGCTTTGGAATTGTTTGCAAACTTCATCTTGGTATTCAAGAGTAGGAAGACTGAGACATCACAGAGAAACAAAAGTAAAGATTAAAGTGGACATTTGGGAAGTTCCTTTTCCTCAAATTTTTAAGTAAAGTATGTGATTTCCTGGATTTGAAGTGATTTTTAAATGAATGCTGTGTGGAGAATGAAGCAAGTCAAGAGGGCTCCCCAGAAAATGGAGACCATGTTGCCTTCTTAGGATTCAGAACTACAAGAGAGACGATTCTGGATAGAAATGTACATTTTGGTTATATGAAAAACCCTTTATTATGTCAGCCTAAATGCTATTTGACAATAAAATATGTGATTTTAACTTATGGTCCCTTCATTGTTGTTCGTTCACCATTAAGTTGTAACGGTGACTATAAGACAGGTGGGGGAAGGGGAGGTGAGAACTTAAGTAATTTTAAAGTCCTGTGGGCATTAGATATAACAAATTCAGGATAATATAAGGGGGGTGGAGGGATGATGTAAAAACTTTGCCATCACAGTTCAGTAAGTGACGGGAAGACTCAAAAAGGAAGTAGTCTGAAAATCAGAAGTTTGAAATAATTTGAACTGGCTCCTCCTGAAACTTTTAACCCAGATCATGCATTTTCAGCAAAAGCCTGACCTGGTATTTCTGAGGGAAATGCAAGTGCAAGATGGCTCATAGAAATTCGGGAAGTGATCTGAGATTGAAGAGTCTTGAAAGACAGACCAAAACTTTTTATCTTGCTACTTCAACTGCCTGTGAGTTTGGACTTTCATTTCAGGATATTTTTGGAGGATGAGGATGACATATTGAAAGCGTACAAGCACTGGAAAACCCGTTAACTGGAAATTGCTGCCTGAAAAAAACCACTTGCACTTCAGTTACATTTGTCATGGACTAGAGGGAGATTGAATACACCTTCCTTGTCAGTGTGTGCATATGGCAGCAGAAGAGACAATCGGTTTTACTTTCTGTTCACTTTACCACGTTTGGAAATGGGCTTAAATAGTTACTATTGTTCAGATGTTGGGTTTCAAGTATTTTAACCTTTGTCGATATTGAATTCCCAGCAGAAGCCTTCATATTTAAAAAATGCTGTTCTCATCCTTTACTAAAATGCTGAATTCCTAAGATGTTTGATGTGCAAATTTTTATGCCCATATACTTACTACTTAACTGTAAACCTGAATATTAGAGCCATTTATGTAGAGAGGCTGTGTTGGACACTCATGAACTTTAGACCAGATATTCTTAGCCTTTGTCATCTCAAGATTTTTGAAGGAAGTAGTGCAGTGCCTTGAGCAGGTGGAGAGACCATGTTGATAATGTCCTGCGAGAAGCAAGGTCCCAGAAAGATCCTAGGAATCTTTTAGTATTACCCATTGAGCTGCTGTTTCAAGCACTGTATTTTTGTTATGTTTTTAAGTCAGGGTGTCTGATTTAAAGCTTCTATGGGAAATTCACATCTCTTTCAAAACAGAAAGTTATTCTACCACTGGAAGAATCTTAAAAAGAGCACAGATCAAAGCATATCACCTTTCTGGTATTTCAGGCAATCCTTTTACCAGTTTAGGTGCCTCTGTGAGGTACTGTTGCCTTCTTTGGAGCTCTTTTCAGTGAAAGGAATAGGGGCAGAATATGTCTGTTTTGTCAAGCTCTGCTATGCTTGCCCATCTCAGCTTTTCACTTTCTGTGAAATGTTCGGGAACTGCCCTCTAGTAAATGGTTTGGTTTTCTGATAGATCTAATGTGTACTTTAGCATCCAATCATCTTACTACATTCATATTTATTCCCTTAAAGTGTAGAAAATGTCTCTCTAGTCAGAGAACTAGAGGGCTTTACCTGTAAAGAGATGTAAGGAACTAAACTAAAAACATCAATATAAAGAAAAGTTTATCTTAATAGAACACTTTTTATATGCTAGTCAAAAGGCTGTCTTTCAAAATATGTATTTAGGGTAAAATAACATGTCTAACTAGGAAGCGTCACTTATAAATTTAAGTTCTAGGAAATAAAAGCTGTGGTGAAAACTGTTGGATGTTGGATAGTCACCTATCAAACAGTATAGTCAGCAAAGTACATTCTGTCCATTCAAGGCACCTAAACAGCTTAACTTTTTTTTAACAAGCAATTCAAGGAATTTTCAGAATTTACTGCTATCACAGTAAGTAAGTTTATACCTCTTATAAAAAAATTCTGTTTCAGGAAGTATTAATTAAAATCTTCTGTCAGTGCAGCAACTCGGGGTAAGTACTGACACAGGTTGATGGTTAAATTCAGTATGTTGGTATCAAATAAATAGGTGCCAGAGTTTCTAGTTAAGTGTGATTGCTTAAGAAAGACAGTTCAGCAGCTTCCGTTAAAGTCTTCTGCAATTTTAATTATATTCTATGGGAGTATGCAGTGCAGGTATTGGATTGAAATATCAAATCATTAATTTTTATATAAGGTGTATTTTTGATAACTTTATTAGGCATTTTTGATACACACTTCCACGAGGAATGTTGTAAAATACAGGATGAGTTTACTCAGACATACTACAGAATTGTCTTCTGTGAAGACATTAAGAACTCAACTGTATGAGATCCTGAACAACCTTCTTTAACTGGACATGCTTGGAACAGGAAATTGAACTACATCACCTCCCTGAAGTCTCTTACAACCAATAGGATTCTACAATTCATGGCCAACCTAAAGAAACTATGCTTTTGACTCAAGTTTTGTCCTTGAGTTTTAGCAGTTCTTTTTCTACATACAGTGTTAGCTGTCAAAGGTGTGTGTAGAGATGCATTAATAAAGTTCTCTCCATGTCTTTGCTGGGTTGTCTTGATCTCCCCGAGTTCCCTTTTGAACAGGCTGTTGATTCTCTTTATCATCATAGTCTTTTTATTCACCTTTTTGAATGCAGCATGTGGTCTCCAGAAAATATTAGCAGTTCTATTAATATGCTAATACCTGTGCTACGTTTTTCTTTTTCAAAAAGATTATGATTGGTTTTAATTGATAAAAGAGGTAATTGTGCAGTCACATTGAAGTATTCAGTGCTAATAGATCCTTGACAGTTGTTTTGTTCCAAATTTGATAGCTCCTAATCTTTTGTTGTTGTTTATTCTGATACAGCTTTTGTACTCTTCTAGTGTTTACCATTCAGTAGTTTTTACACATTTATGGGTAAAATATCTTCTCATAGAACAGAAAGGAGTGAATGAATGGAAATCAATTTTTTATGTTTTCCTGGGACCTTCTAAGATGTATATGCAATGCAGGAACTCAGTTACGATAAGGCTGTAATTTTTCAGTTGCTACAGTGTTTGCAGATTCCAACTATTATGGTTAAATTCAAATGTTAATTCCAGAGATAGCAATAAGAGCAGCAAATTTGAACATTTGTTCATTCTAAGTGAATGAAAAACTAATTTTAGTGCTTCATAACATTTCTTTTGCATCAAAGAATGTAATTTAGAAACACAGCTTGAAGAGAGAGCTCTTGGTATTCTGAGATTTATAAAGCATTCTTTTAAGTGTTAGCTGATATTTAATTCCTTAATAAGAACATACTTTTAATGGCCAAATAGTTTCTGTCATCAAAAACTTACTGAAGCAAGGTCAGTTTATTCTGTGGAATGGACATATTTTGTAACTTTTGATATAGATATATATAAAAAGTTATAAAAAGGCTTGTTTTCAAAAGCAAAAGGATTTTCAATTAGTGTAGTGACAGATGTTTTCCTCTTCACGTGATATAAACTAAAAACTGCTTCCATGTAAAACATTTTTCAAAACATTATCCAGGTCTATAAATTGAAAATATAATTATGTGCAAGAAGTTACTATCAATAAAAACTACTTTAGAACTATGCTCATTTAGAGCTAAGACTTTCCCTTTTTTCTACTAATGTCACAGCCGAAGAGTGCAATTTTGGAATTCCTCCATAGCACACTGGCTCTAATCATAAACTGATTCTTCTTTGGTTGTTCAGTTCAAATTCAGTCCACCAGTAATGTCAGTAATGTTCTTTACCTGCTATAGGTATTAGACTCCCCTGATGGTTACTAGGTGGGAAGTTTGGCCACTGCAGGTGCAGGATGGGAGTATGGGCCTGTATGAATCTGTGACAGGGGTTGTTTTAGGAAAACAGATTGGGCAAGAGAGTGAAAAAGACATGAACTTGGATCATGACTGGTGGTTTTAATTCCAGAGTTCCTGGAAGATTTTATTATACTGGCAGTCTTTTTGTCATACAGACTGTCAGAAAGATGGAGACAACTGGAAGGGTATGGGGATGATTGATTTCTTTATGCTTGAAGATAAGAAGGTAGTAAGGAAGGAAGTATACATCTCTACTACTGTAGATGAGTGACTGGAAACTGGTCTGGAGTCATATGCATGGTACTGTTGAGCTTAGTTTCCCCAGAATAGGTCTAAGAGTATAAAGTGGCCAGGAAAAAGCAGTTTTGGCTGAGATAAGGGAGTAAGAAAGCAGGAGGGATAGAATATGTTCTCAGGAACAACGGCATTGTCATTCCAGAACCCAGGAGTTCATGAGGTATCAGAGAAGGTAGTGACATGGAATGTAGAAAATGTCGCTCTGGCATTTTTTGCTAAAAGGGCAGAAAATCAGACTTTTCTGTTTCTGAGAGGAAATAGTCTCACAGTGATGAGAAAAGAGCAGGACAAAGTGAGGAAAGTGATGCATAGTCAGTAGTATTCCTGAGCATATTGCAGCCAGGACAGCAACCAACAATGTATTTCAAAAACAAATTAAGCTGGCCCAGGCATTTGGAAAGTGTGGGCAGACATTCTGGTGACACACTGAGGGACAAAATTGAGGGAAATAAGAGTAGGAGATTTAGGCAAGCATGAGCTAATGACTGAAGACTTTGATGAATGGAGAAATATAGGTGAGCTATGCTTGGAGTTCATGATTGCACCAAAGATGAAGTTTTGCATGGTAGACAACGGAAGAGGGGAGAAATTGAGATAATCTGTTTCTCCAGACTCTTTGCATTATATTTGTTACACTTTGATGAGGCACCATTGGCGAGACCTCCCTCCCTTGACAAATGTGAGGTGGACACTCAGCCAGAGTCTGGCCTGCTTTAAAGTGTAAGCTAAATCACAGAGGAGTGGATGGGAATGTGATACACTAACAATTTAGGGGATTTTAGAAGTTCATTTCACAGTGGGCTCCGAGTTCTGACAGATTAGCACAGAAGAAGCACAGAGTCCTTCTTGAGTCAAGTACCAAAAGACTTCCTGCTTTTTAAGGTGGACAGTG
Source organism: Parus major (assembly GCF_001522545.3). Classification (NCBI taxonomy): domain Eukaryota; kingdom Metazoa; phylum Chordata; class Aves; order Passeriformes; family Paridae; genus Parus; species Parus major. The sequence goes on from NC_031769.1 coordinate 53,694,697, forward strand.
TGTCAGGTAATAGCATGGAGTTACAACCTATCAAGAAACAGAAAAAAAAAAATAAATTAGTCATTTAGAGGGAAAATTTTGTTTATTCTCAAGATCAATGAGTATTAGGCGGACCAGTGAATTCTGGTGGATCAATTGTCCTCTCTCACTATTGATAAAAATTCCATGCTACTCTTGCAGAGTAGCCAGAGCTGACAAAATGGATCCTCTGTTAACTCTGTGAGATAGTTTCTTTCACTAAATATCTTCATTCATATGTTCCTGTGGTTATAGAATGTTGCTTACAAAAGATAGTAGCTTAATATTTTGGCTATTGATAAACCCCATGTGATTTTAATCTATTAAGATTTAAAGTCTAAGGCCAGGCACAGTGGTTGCTCAACAGCTTGTGCAGTTTTCAATGCAGATGAGCCCAACGCTAGAATTAACAAATTCAAAGGACTGCTCATGTTTTGTATTGTCCTAATGACTTTCCATTTGTTGTGGAGCACAGTGTAATTGTGGCTGGACTTGTGATATTTGCAGGGCAACAGAAAAGAAGACAAGTAGTATTGTTTGAATACACAGGGAGGGGAACCCCAGGACAAATTCCTTACTTTTATTACTGGAATGAGAGAACAGACATTTGCACTCAATTAGCAATCCTAAGAAATTCTTTAGTTTTGCTGCCATGAGTAGTAAACTGAGTAACCATGTAGTATGGTTACACAGCTACAGCAGTGGTCTGGGCCATCTTGGGCCTGAAAAGCCAGACTGTCACAGAAGGAGAGCTATATGTCTTACAGAAGTCCTTAAGAGATACGAGTGAGCAGTCTGAGCCCAAAGGGCTTTTCATGAAAGGCCACATGAGCCAAAGCCATGAACTGAATTTCAAGTTTCATTCTGAGAATGCTGGTTGTGGGGAAGCATCCTTTACACAAAGCTGTGGGGAGATGACAACTTGTAGGACTACTAGTAGTTGTGCTGGAAGCTTGTGATTTTGTTTGATGTTTCAAATGAAAAACAGAAGACTAAGAATGAAATAAAGACTGTACTTAGACCATAATTACTAATTATCACAGCATAATTACTGTGGAAGCAGCAAGACCCAGGCTCTGGGTTGCAGTCTAGAGACCACATTTACAGCTGAAAAACCAAGGGTACCGAAAAGAATACACTATTTTTTGTTTGGGTTTTGCAGAGCTGAAGACCATGGTTGCTGTGGGGGAGGTACAATGCATAAAAATGCTGGTGTTGCAAATACTCTTGGCCCAGCAAAATATATAATGCTGTTACAACAAAGACTGCTCATTAGTTAAGGCTAAAAAAAATCTGCATCTTGCAAGAGACTGTTTATGGCAACTGTAAGTCCCACAAGTGTAAACTGGTCTTCTGAGTCTGCTGGGCAGTGGACATGTGTCCTTCTAGGAAAGGAGCTCTGGAAGGAACACCCTGGATACTGTGCTCACCTTATAGAACAGGGGGCTATACCCATTGTGAACAAGTTTACAATGACTGTGTCTGCCAGGAGAGGCCACTGGCAGCACACAGTAGTTCTGAGGCTGTATTGAAAAGCTCAGTGTTACTCTTAAACCCAAATATAGCAGAGGAGGTAGAGCAGGAGAGATCCATGGAGGATGTGCAGCAATGCTAATGGCACATCCAAATGTTTGGAGCTAGGTAATATGTAGAAGAATACAGATTTGTGAATTTAGGCTATGATTTAGGTATCATTATTGGAATGACATGTTTTTAAATGTTTTAACCACTCATGCCAACTGTTCAAAATGGTGATAATGTTCAGCCTCATCTTGAAGCTGTTAACATGTACAATCCTCCATATTCTTCCACTACTAATTTAAGCAATATGAAAGCAGAGACAATATTAGACTGCACCAGTACCTCTCCTACAGTGTGAGTTGTGGTTTTGATCAGGTTTTCCTCTTGGCTATTATTATTATAAAAGCAGGTGGAGGTATAGGATGCAGAACTGTAGTCCATCTGCCACTTTGACCATAACAAAAAGAGGTACTTTTAAACTGAGATAAATAATGGTAACAATAACCTTTGTTTTGCTGAGAATCTCGCATGACTTATGGAAGGGAGAGATCTGATGTATATATTTTAACTTGTGCAAAAGAACTGCCTCACATATTGGAGTGGTCTGTGCATAGCAAGAGATCTCCTTGCCTGAAGACCCACTGCATGTCATATCATAGTGGGATAAAAGTGCTGGGTGTTTTTAACCCAAACAATTGCTCAGACCTCCCAAGACCTCCTTTCTCCCTTCACATGGTCACAATTATCACAGGGCTAGGGATGTCAGAAAGTTACTTAGGGCAGAAATTTTTGTGCTGTATTTGTATTACAGGTGGTAACTGTCTATAAAGACATATTGCCAGCTGTGCTTATCACATGACTCTGCAACTAATGTGAATGTGAAAGTAACTCACTGAACCTGCAGACTGATGTCTGGGAATGTTTGCAGAAGCACAAGGCCCTGGCTATTAAAAAGCAAACTATTAATTTGGCTATGATTTTTTCATGAGAAATGCAAAGTTTGCATGGAAAACATCAAAGATAAAAAGGCTAGAAGGGCGAAAAGTGTTATGGATAGATCTGTCACATAAACAAAACCTGTGCTTCATTCCCGTGTCAAAAGAAACAAGAGGCAGAAAAGTGCTGTGTTTTTGATGATGTAAAGTGCATGCAGAAAAGTGGGGCTTCCAAGCCTTAGTTAGTACCATTTACATCATATTCAGGTCCCACACTATTCCATACAGCCTCATTAACCACCTTCCCCTTCCCACTCTTTGATACAATACAGAGATATTCCCTTAGTCTGTAGACCACCCCTGCAAAATATCTATAAAATGTGTTCAGAATGTTGAGTTCATCTAGTCCATTGCTTTGGCTGTATTTCTTGCTGCTTGTTATTGGGCACCAAAGCCAGCTCAGGTCATGTCACTGCTTCCTGTAAGGTTTCTCCTCCATTGCCTCAGGTGGTTTCTGCTGTACTAATTCCTGTACCACACAATTCAAATCATAGTTTACAACAATTTAAAGGTATATCCATTACAGTCTCCATCCCTAGTCATTTTGGGACAGGTTATGGTTTTAACATTGTAATTAACTCCTCCCCTTGTGCCCAGCCTGGCTAACAATAAAAAGGGTCCCACTGGTGTCCACTGTTAGTGCAGTCCACATCACGGTCCTGCATGGGCTGCAGGAGATAGCTGCTTCACCATGGTCTTCATCATGGGCTGTGAGGGAATCTCACGCTGCTCCAGTGTGGGGCTGCACCCATGGGACACAGTCCTCGAAATTCTCCAGTGCAGGGCCTTTGCACAGGCTCCAGTTCTTCACAAACTGCTCCAGAAGGGCCCCCCATGAGGTCACAAGGCCTTTCCAGCAAACCTGCTCCAATCACAGCATCTCATGGGATACAGCCTTCTTCAGGCATTCATCTGCTCAGGCATTGGATCCTACACAGGCTGCAGGTGGGTCTCTGCTCCATCATGGACTTTTCATGTCAGAGCCCCTTCAGCTTAAGTTTACACTGGAATTCCACATGTCCAGTACAGCAATACAGAAACAGCAACAACACCCTGGCCATCTGCCAGCCCAGGCCCTTCACCAGGGTTGTTATCAAAATGTTCCCAGGCACAATACAGGGAGATAATAAGTAGTACAGCAATACAGCAAGCAGCAAAAGCAAAAAACAACCATTAATGAGCACTGGACTAATACACAGTCATGGAAGGGAGCTCCATGGCAAGTACAGGAGCTTGCTGATTACCAGCTAAACAGCACTAATAGCTATAAATTCAATTTAGCACATCCCAGTCAAATCTGTCATTATCTTAAACACTTTGTGTCCCACACTGGGTGCCAAAAAGTACTGTTGTGGCTTAACTCCAGCCAGCAACCAAGCCCCACACAGCCACTCGCTCATTCCCCCACCAGTGAGATCAGAGAGAGAACTGGACAGGTAAAAGCTAGAAAACTCATTGGTTGCATAGGGTTAATAAGGTTTCCCTATTAAACTGCATAAAGACAGTTTAACAGGGGAAGCAAAAGCCACATACGCAAGCAAAACAAAACAAGAAATTGATTCACTTCTTCCCAAGGTCAGGCAGTTGTTCAGCCATCTTCTGAGAGCAGGGTCCCATCATGCTTAACAGTTGCTTGGGAAGACAAATATCATCACTCTAAACACCCCCTTCTCCTCCTTCTCCCCCTACATCATGATGTCATATGGTCTGGAATATATCTTTGGTAGTTTGGGTCACCTGTTCTGGCTGTGTCTCCTCCCAGTTTCCTGGGCACTTCCAAATGCCTTGCCAGCAGGGCAGCACAAAAAGCAGAAAAGGCCTTGGCTCTGTGTAAACACTGCTAAGCAATAACAAAAACATCTCTATTATCATCACTGTATTCAGCATAAAGTTAAAACATAATCCTATATCAGACACTGTGAAAAAAGTGAAGTCCATCCCAGCTAAAGCAGCACACAAGACATGTGTTTTCATACCAATGCTAAAAGAAACTAGAGGCAGGAAGGTGCTATGTTTGTAATGATATAAAGTGTAGGCAGAGAAGTGGGATATATGTTCCAAATTATACTTTTGCAATGGAGTTAGCAGCAGGACCACAGTAGGATGCTGTTTGCCCTGCCTCTGCCCCTCTCTACCCCAGCTTGTAGTCTGCTAAGAAACTTGCAGACTTCTTAGCCAGCATGAAAATGCCCATGGTTCTCACCTATACACTCTACCAAATTAGGCATTTTTCTTCTGTTTTTCCCTTTTAGTGTATTTTGCTGCCCCAGGAAGTGCCATCCTGGTCATCCTGGCATCTTGGGTCAGGGTACACAGGGTCCCTTGGTCAGACTCACAGGACCAGCATCTTTGCATGGGGCAGAGCTTGCTTGGGGATTTCTAGGTGGTCTTCTAAGACTGGGCATAGTCCTCTTGCATGTTCTAACTTGCTACTGTTCCCGTATGTTTTTAAGGTTAGGGGAACTACCTCCTAAACTTCTATTATTACTGCTAATATCACACTAATTTAACAGTGTAAAATCTGTAGACAAAGTCTTACAAAAGTGTTATCAAAAAAAATGATGGAATCTACACATTTCAGGACTACCAGAACAAAGGCATAGGTGCAACTCTTCTCCCTGTTTTCTCTGTCCTCAGTTGGATCAATCCTGCATCCATTCTCTGGCTTTTCCAGGTTTCCCAATCTCTCAGCTAGAGGGAAAGTCACTCATTTCTGTTCATTCAAGCCCAAATACATGCTATAATATTGTGACAATTGGTTCCTCCCAGTCTAAATCTATGTAATCTTTCTTGTGGACAGTTTATTTCACCTGTGCTCCTTTATCCCATTGTAAGGCTTTGTCTTCTTCACGATGTTTGTCTTTAGAGGGGGATTTTGCAGTGGTTTTTGATCTAATTGTGCAATTTCTGACTCCTTTCTCTGATACGACTTGCCTGTTCCCCTGGGTTTGACAGGATGAACAATGGTCTCTGACTAAAGGGGTATTCCAGTCTCCTTATTCAAATCCTATAGGAATTATAACTAGATTCATGTATCAGAGTATGTATATACATATTTTACACACTTTATAAATGATATACATATATATCAGGTAATGAAGTCTACAGTAACAGTAATTTTATATATTTAAGCTCTTAATATTGAAAGGAAAAATGTATTCTTACAGGCAACAAAATATCTAGAGTGGGATTGACTTAAGACATTTTTTCTCTCCAGATGTATGTGTTTTTATGTAGCAGAGTGATGAGCTGAAAGTTACCACATCCTAGTTCAAAATTATGCATCATTTTTTTGACTGGGGCCATTTTCTTGACTCCAAACCAGGTCATATTTCACGAAGAGTTACAAGGCTTTTCTTAACCCACAGCCTTTTCATACTGTTTCCCAAATTTCCATTTAGAAGACAGCTCAAAGTGTAATGCTTTTAAGGATGCTACAACTCAAATTAGGACTTTCTTATGCATAATCTTTATTTATATAAGGCAAAACTGGCTGATGTTGAGAGCTTATCTCTAAAGAAAAGCTGAGAACAGGCTATTGCAGACATAGTGGACAGTTTTTTCTAAAACCAATTAGCATTTCTTAGTCAGTTAGCTGGCAGCACATAGTTTTTTGGTAAGTGTGATCAAAGTCCATGTAACAGGCACAGTCTAACCTGTTTTCCTGGGATCCATCACAGTAGTGTCTAACTGACAGTTAAATTAAAAAAAAAAAAAAAATCTAAAATCTGGCTCTTGTTCCTATGTTCTTTGGTCACCAAAAGATGCCATTTCCCCACCAGCTGCTTCTCTACTTGAAACCTGGGTGAAAAGTTTCCCTTGGTTCTTAGTTGGAAAGCTGCTATTTAAGCATGCTTTACTTCCTGAGGTTATTCTGAGAGGTACTGTCCAAGTATATTCTACTGGGTGATATTATACAACAGTATGGAGACACTGAGACATGATTTAAAAAAAAAATCCATGGAGATTATGTATTCCCAAATATTGTGAAAATCATGATTTTTAATAAACAGTATATCTAATATAAGTTCTTATACTTACTTAGTTGAACACAATTCTACAAAGACAATAAAGTTATGCTAGTTAGTATTTCAGCATAACAAAGTATATCATAATTTTAGTTAATATTCAGATTTGAAGCTGTAACTGTAGCTACTATAGTTTACAGAAAGATTAAGAATTTTCTATTGGTTTGCAATATCATTATGTTGGCTAGCTTCCCTGATACATAAAATATATTTGCTCTCCTTAATTAAGAAGTAATTGGTCAGAATCAGCTTGTTTGGGTAGACTCACTTCACTTCAGACAAAAAGCAAAGAAGGTCTTAATTTGTCCCATGTCCTCTGAGGGTCCTCATTCAGCAGGCATATTAAAGAATATGTGAATTAACAGTCACCAGTCAGATAATTAAAAACAGAAGGTGCAGTGCCTAGTTTTAGCATAATAACATGCTATTTGGAATACTCCAGGAAGATTCTAAATATTTGTTACTTAAAGGGATTCAACTGTGCTGCCATGTCCCAAAATAACAACCCTTTCTACTGAAAACATAATACTGTCCAGCAAAGAACTCGTTCTTCCAAGGAGTGCATATCAGTGTGGCTGCTCAGCGATGTGGGCTCTCACAGGGCAGAGGGACTAGCATTCAGTTGAGTATAATTTCCCTTCGGAAGAAAAGCAATGTAATTGGATTATGCTGGGTTTTTTCCTGCCAAGTACTCTGTGTCAGCAGAATAATAGAACACAGTTAAAGCAAAGTCATATTCAAGTAAAAATAATATTAACTTCTATTGTATCATCTTTGTGTTTTTACCTGCCACTCATTTGACAAAGTATTGTTCTTTAAGGAACTCTTTACATTTTGTTAATATGATTCTCTGTTTTCCTCACTTATTTGGCGTTATGAAACTAGTTTCACAATTCATTTAAATCTTGGCAATGATTAACCGACAGTGCTTGTGTTGCAAGTCATCTCAATTGTGTCTGCTAGCAGATGCCATTGAGAGGAGGAGAGAGCATTCATTTTGTCAGAGAACAACTTCAAGAGATACAACTGTTTTAAATACTTTCATTATGTATTCCCCCCTTCAGTTTTTCCTCCCTCAGAGTCGTGGTTCAGCAAGGATGAAGGATAACAGGTGTATGTGAGTCATGCTGGTGTAAGCAAACGTTTTTTTTCCCTGCTTCAACCTGTAGAGAGGTTTTCCTTCCAGTCTTTTTTCGTCAGTAAAAGTGGTTTATTTTATAATTTCTGTAACTAATAAAATTTGCTCCAGCTGGCACAGACTGTGCAAGTCAGAAAAATCGACTATGTGTACTCGGTGCATTTCCACAGTTTTGGCATCTTTTCCACACAACAACCTCTCAGCTCAAGGAGTAAGTGAAATGGTATGTCAAATGGACAGAGAGGGAAAGGATGGAAAAGTAAATTCTGCAAGTGATTTTGAACAATGCAACAGGAATGAGCAGAAATAAGAGCTCACAGAGTTCTAAGACAGCAGTGCTGTTATAGGCACCATAACACAGGCTTAGCCTTTTTCATGCGGGAGATGACTTTCATTCTGTTTTATCACCAGGAAATTTAGAACCTGTTTTTATTAATATTCTATTAGTGTTTCCTATATCACATGGAAAACTACAGGAGCTAGGTTTCATGATGTCCCCATACCACACAATACTAACACAGTGAGGCAAAAGTAGAAAAGAGAGAGCAGTGGAGGGTAGAGACAAGAGTTATTTTACCAAGCTTTCTAGTTCCTTCTATTTTTCTTCTTTGTTAAAAAGCAACTTCTGTTGTACCTAGTTGGTGGTGGGCTAGTGGTGGCATTTTTACAAAATCAGAAAGAAGTAGTGTGAAGACCCTTTGGAGGTCATTTAGTGCAGCCCCTTACACTCAGGACGAACTTCAAGAGTAGAGCAAGTTATTCAGGGCCTCATTCAGAAGAACATCAAGGAACACTCAGGCCTGTCTGCTCCCTTTGGGAGAGAAGCCAAACCTCAGTAACAAAAGGTAGTACAGTACAAGATTCTCCAGCCACTGGTTCCACAGTGCCCAAGTGAGACAAGCAGGCCAGGCTCTGGATAACAAAGCTCATGGTGAAGCAGAGCTGTGATGGAACTTAAGGCAAGTACATCTATACCATAGATCACAGAGGGACAGAAAGCCCAGGCCCAAATTTAAAGGGAGTCCCTAGATCCAGGGACAGAGAATGAGAAGGTGGAAGTGTCTCAGGTGAGGCTGGTCAGTGCAACTTTGGTCTGTTAATACATTTAGGGGTTTTGAGAGCAAATTTTAGATATCATTAAGATGGAGAAAGATAGACACAATACCTTTCTTTGCTAGGTTTCTTCATAAATGAGGACACTAAATCACACAAGATCACTCTCCAAATATAAGGAAATCCAGCTGTGCGGGTTGGAGCAAATCAATCTGAAGTCACAAAAGAAATGTGCCTACTGTGACCCTTTCAATGATCCTGCTGGACAATTGAGCAACATTATATAGTATTCCTGGAGTTAAAATACATAATATGGTTTCTTTGCATCTATTTTTTCCTGTAACTTCTAGTCATTGACTGTTGCTATTGGTCCTTGGGACAATCTTTATCCCTTTCCTTTGGGGAGTTTGTCAGCTTGTCTGCCTGCTATCTTGCACTTTGGTAACTTCTGTTGACCACTGTAAGTTACTGTCTAGAAAGGCAGAATGCCTATTCCAGTGTCAGAGAGGCTTGTGTACACACCTTTTTGCTTTGTTGTTTATCCATCTCATCTTTACAACAAAATGGACAATATGCAGGTTTTCATGGAGTAAACTGAAGCCACAAATTTAAGATATGCACCTGTCACAGCACCTTTGGAGTCTACCCAACCTCATGGACTAAAAAGCAGCAAAAACTATCACCATGTAAATTTATGACAGGCACAACTCAGTCTGAGGATTTCTACAAAGCTCAGCCATGAGTTTTTTGCTTTGGCAAACCAATAAAACTCTTGAGTTTCACTCTTTTTACAGAAGCCACAGGAATTTACTGAAAGATAAAATTGTCATGCAAAGCCTGCCCATGAGCCAACAGCATTGCTCTGCTAGCAACTCAAGTACAATCCAGCATGTGCTTTTAATGAGCAGTGGCTTATTAAAGGATTGCAAAGCAAATCTCAGTCTCATTAGAAACCTGTGTGGTGATATCAGCACATGCTGTGGCATATCATGACTCAGTAAATGTGCTGGCATTGTAAATACATGTGATACCCCTAGTTTCCTCAGCCTCAGTAAAGATTCATATATCCACTGAATGAAGGAATAGTTGCTGAATCCAGTTGTGTTCCAAGCCTTGTATAAGGAAAACCGCTTGCCACTAGCTTTGCAAATATTGTTCAGTAATTGTACATACATGGGATTTGGTTTTGTGATGGTATCCTAACATGCTTCCATACTGTAGTGGATACAACATCCTAAATAACCCATCAAAGGATCCTCCAGAGTGTTCTCTTATTAATGTGTTTATTATTTATATGAGAAGTTTACCATGCTGCTTGATGTTATTACAGTAGCATTCCACCTTCATACCAGTTTGTGCTCTTCTATCAGCATGCTTTAATCCTGGAAGACTGAACCAATTTCCTTGGAAATTGAGAGATTATACAGTGTTTCTGGAGCTGCTGCTGGTTATTCCATACTCACAAAACAGTGTGAATATAGCACTATGGTCTTTTTCAACCTGCCTAAAAAGTAACAGTTCACTACTTGAATTGACTGGGTTGGCAATGACTAATTTCATCAGGTTTTCATAGAATTCTATTTCTATGTGCTCTGAATGCAAGACAGACATGCACTCTGGTACTTCGCTTCAGGTGTGTCTTAATCACAGTAGTTATGAAAAAGCACTGCAGCATCTCTGCACACCTTAGGCATGAACACTTGGGCAGCTGACACTCTCTAGCTCTCACAAAGTTAGTCCATTGCAATGTGTTAAGGTGAACTGTGTTCTAGAAGACAGAAATAACAGACTGTAAGGAATCAGGTAATAGGAGGTTATGATGTCCCTCTTCTCTCATTTAGGAAGCACAAGTAAAAAACTAAGTCTTAAAACAGTATCAGTTGGCATGGTGCAGTGGTCTGTGGAAAACACTTGTTAGATAGGAAATAAAAAGCACAATACAGCTGGCTAGCATTTTAGTCACAGTAAAAACACAAATTCCTGGAGTCAGGAAGATCTGGAAAAGGTCAACCTGAAAAGGTGTCAGACTCAATTTGGGTTTCACTGTATCCTTTTTGGAGTTATTGCTTCCCAAGATGAATTTTCACCTCTTGTAGCCCTTATCCTCTGATGATATTTATGGCTGCATTATAAAGCCTGTATCTTTTCAACTCAGATTGCAAACATATTCTGCCATTACTGCAATCATTGTGACCCACAGACTTCACTAGAAAATCTAAATGACTGATGAAAAACGAGTCTGAGAGAATCCTAATCTTCCTTGCTCTCTTTTATTTTCTTTCTGCTTCTGCTAACAGCTTGAGATCTTTCAGAAAGCAATTTTGAAATACATGGGAAGTATATACAGTTAATTCCATAGAAATTTCTAACCCACTTTCTGTTGGAATTAAATCAAATGCCTTGGCTATTTTTCATGTGGACTGTAGCACTTACTGTTCAGACACATTATCTTGTGCCCCAAAATACATGGATCATGATCATCTTTCCTCAAAACAAAATTATCATTAAGCCACTTAGCTCTACTTTCCTGAGCCACTCTTTTTCTTCTTTTTAAGTATTGATCACTCTATATTGACAAGGACAGTCATTCCCTCTCTTGGAATTTTCCCTATTTTTCAAGATTTCTAAAGATTTTGACATTTCTAAAAATGCAACATTCCTGAGTCTAAGAAGTCAACAGCTAGTTTATTTTCAGTATCACATGTCTAAACTGCATTAGTCCTGATGACTAGAAACTGTGTAATATTAGTGATTTTTTTTCACTCACATAGACTGTTAAGCATTCTTCCTTCCTTCTTTGGTATTTCTGACTTTACCTTTTTCTGTGACAATAAATAAATAAATAAATAAATATGCATATATATAGGTATGTATATGTATAGATATATTTATTTCTTTCTAGTGATTTGCTACTAATATCTTAATGACATCAAATATAGTACATGTTTTTAAGGTATTGGTGTCTTAGTGACATGATTAACTTCCTTAGACAGATGCCTTGTTTTAAATCACAACCTTACCGTTAGCATTAATTTTATCCTTTTACTATTCTTGGTATATAAGGTAGTTTACTATAGAGATCTTAATGTGTTCCAGTTTTTAGTTTATTTTTTGGGGGTATTGTAGAATATTCATCAAAATCCATCTTTGTTAAAAAAGGAATGACTTCTAAAGGTCCATCTGGATATTTCTGTTTGAATTGGTGCTGTCCTGCTGCATTCCTATCTTTCCAAACAGAGAAATGGTGAAGGTGTAGAGCTCTGTGTTTTTAGAGAATGTCACAAACAGAAACAAACAGAAAGGTTTTCCCATTTTATTTTTTTAACAAAACACTCATGTAATATTATGATTTCATCATTGTTCTTTTTAGACACAGATATAAAGTCTTAATCTTATTCTACTTTGCTCTTTTTTATTTCATATGCCAAGAACTGTGCCATCAGAGTAGTCTGTTGTTAGACATACTCTAACATACATCACAACAGTATTTATAGTATTTATCTCATGCTATTTCAAAGGAAGTGACAAATAAATGTAAGAAGTGAGTTACTATTCCCTCTCAAACGTTGTCATTATGCAGTAACTTTTAAAGATGTTCAAAACCCACAGCTCTTGCATTACTGGATGTCCCTGTAATGGGGGACAACCCACAAGCCCATAAGAATTTACCATATTTGCTCCACTGCTCCATGGCAGTTTAACAGAGGGAGAAAATATGTAGAATCAATCCTTTAGGTTGGAAGATACCTTTAAGACTGAACTGTGCCTATTTTTTATCAGATGGTTCTCCATGGTTATGACAAGAAACAGAAGAGAGTTTTCTGACTGAGAAGAGGAAGTTCTGCCTCCAATCATTAAAAAGTGGTTTGGACCCAAACTCTTTCTTTGACTCTTAGCTATATTAAACAAAAAAATAAATGTATCAGATTGGAGTAAAATGAAGAAGGCTTCAGTCCTAATTTCTCCACACTCAACCTTTTGTGCACGCAGTATGATACAGTTTTCATCTTTCTTGTACATGAGTTTCTTTCAATAGACTTCTCAAGGCACCAGATGGATGTTCCTTTAAATATGATCGGCTATTGAAAATTTTCTTCTTGATGCTGATACATGATCCCATACCTAATACACTGCATGCTGTTGTCATGGCTTAGGAATGGTATTCCCAATTTAATAGTTCCACTAAAAAGAAAACCACAAGCTGCTCCCCTCCCTCTTCTGTGGAAGATACAAAAGGCAGAGATTACATGTTTACTGGAAGCAGCAAGGAGATAAGAAAATTAAGAGTAACAGGAACAATACTAATAACAAAAATGTACAAAGAAAGAGTGATTGACATGCAAATATGTTCAGGAACCTGGGACAATGAAAACCAATTGTGAACAGACACTCCAGCTGTCAAGCACTCCTTCTCCTCAAAAGCAAGAATCCCTTAATTCTGCACCTGGTGATGACAGGTGAAGGGATAGAATAACAGCCTAGACAGGTACACATAGCTCCAGGCTCCACTTCCTCACAGTCACTGTGAAACAATTAGCTCTGTCCTGGACAAAAATCAGTCCTTGTTTTGAAGAAGAAATTACTATTTTGTGTATATGATGTTTCAAAATGACATTTACTATTCTAGCTTATCATCGTATCTGATTCCTTCATGGTATTAATTTTCATAGAAGTCTGTACCATAACAAAATGCCCAAAACATCCTTACCTCTGCAGATAACATTAGTATTGGAAATCTGCTATCATTAGCAATGAAATCATTACAGTTGCTTTCTTAACCTTGGAAAAAGGCTGAGGGAGGATGAAGAAACTTTTTCAGGCAGCCGCTATTCTCATTACAGTAGTGACACCATGGTTTGAATAGGAAGCTCATTACCAAACATCAAAATGTTACCATGTCTCTCTGTGTCCTTTTCTTGCTGCCCGACCATCTCCACATTTGCCACCTCACTGCCACTTTTGATGGCCAGAACCACTTTGCCTACCCCCTTCTCTGAAGGCCTATGTGCCGTGGGACAGATTGTAGTGTTACACAGACATCTTCCATCCCAATGAGGTATGGGACCCATAAAACCACCAGAGTCCTCTTCCAAAAGACACAGATACAGACTGACACGAATAGTCTTTCTGATTTATTCTAGCACTTTGCTGGGAAGGTAGAACAGACAACAAGAAAAATGCCCTTGGCTTGTAAACCTGTTTTCTTTGCGTTTGGAGTGGAGATGCTACAACCTCCCTTGAGATGGAAGTCAGAGGTAACCAAGAGCTGTATCTCATCACTAGTGCTACATCATTAATATTTAATTTGATACACTGCTCATCCACTGACTCTTTGAATCTGCTTCACTGCAGGTCAGAGTTTAAACGCTGACTCCAGCCTGAATCCCAGGACCTTCACCCATCCACTGCAAACCACAGCTGCTGTGTGGGAAAGCAGATTTCTGGGAGTCATCTTTATGTCCTGGTAGTCCAGAGACACAGAGTGGACTTTCTCCACTTGTCCAAAAGGTGATCATAAATCTCCTGCTTGGGCCTTCTGGGTGCTGTCACCCCTTCAATGACCCAGAGGATTAAAGTCCTGCAGCCTGGCTCTGGTTTCCATTGGAAGGCAGTTTCTGCCTGGTGGGCTCAGAGGAGCAGCAGCGCGGTGGTCCTAGCGCTGCAAGGATAACTGCACGGCAAGGTTTGAGGAAGAGGGGACATCCCAGGGCCGGTGCCCCGGGGCCCGTGCCCCAGGCGCGGCCTGGGCGCCGTCAGGCGGGCGCTGAGGGGGCGGTGGCGCGGTGCCGGCCGCCCCCCCGCTGCGTGAGGAAATGGCTCTCACGTGAGGGAGGCGGCAGCGCCCGGCTCTCCCTGCCCGCTGCCCTGGGAGGAGGCGCCAGCGGGTCTGGGGCTGGCTGCACCATGCCGACGAGCTTCACGGTGGTGCCGGTGGAGGCGCAGGGCGAGGAGCGGCAGCGGGATGGGCAGCGGCGAGAGGAGGAAGAGGAGGAGGAAGATGAAGGCGACGAGAGGGACCAGGGCACTGGTGAGAGAGTGGGGAAACGCGTGGGGTCAACGCGTGAGGAGAGCGTCGGCTCTTTGCGTGCGGAGGAGCGGGTCTGCCGCATGTGGCGGGCCGGCGGAGAGCCCCCGGACACCGTGGAGGGGCCGCATCGCCCGTCTGCAGCGAGCGATGCCGGGGCTACCTGTCCAGGTGGAGAAGTGCGCTTCGGGAAAGGGGTAAAGTCTGGCGCCTGGGGTGGCTGAGAGCTTGTTTCTCTTTGTTTCCATTAGTCAGCGCCGCTGGCCGAAAGGAGGAAGTACTCATGGGCGGCTCCAGCCGGGGAGCGGAGCAGCCCGCGGTCGGGCGCGGCGCCTGCCCGGGGCAGTGCGGGGCGGTCAGTCCGCTTCCCGCCTGCCACCGGGAGCGGGCGGGAGCAGCGCCGCCCACGGTGCCTTAACAGACGGGAAAAATCCCTGGAACCGATCCTTTAGGTTGGAAGAGTTCTGTAAGATCCGATCGTCAAGCCCTACCACTAGGCTCTCTTAAAAGCTAACTGCTGTTGGAGCTCACTAGAGAGAGGGCTAGGAGGAAAGATTCAGAGTGTGGGGAGGAGCACAGTTTTACCTGCCTTGCTCCAGGTGTTTGTCCAGCCATGTGCTTTTGCATCAGATACAGCATCTAGGGTTAAGTTAGGTGTTTGCTACGAGATGCCGTCGCGTTCGGAGCCTTGCTTCTTGCTAGGCCTGGCTCCTGAAGCCTCCTGGGGGAGTAGAATCAAGGCGGAGGTGGAGCTCGGGCATCGTGAGTGAGGGTCTGCTCGGGACTGCCCCTTCTGCAGGGACACTCGTATTTCTCAACCAGCGTTGTTGGGGAAATGAGTGATTTTTCACTCGGATGACAAGGCACTGCTGGGAAAGCAGTAATTCTTGTGGCTCTTAGCACTTCCTTTACCCGAAGCGTGTTGCAGCAGCAATACCAGGCATGGTGTGTGAATCACTGCTAGCGCTACGAGAGCTAGTTCACATCTTGCACGTTATTTTGGACGCTCTGTTATAATCGATACTTCTGTAAAGGCGCGGGTGGGGTGGGGGTGATCATCTTTGTTAGAAGATCACGGGTGAATAGATGGGGGTTTGTAAAAGGCATCTTGTTTTTTGTGATACAGATGATACAGATAAATAAGGCTAATTCCGTATGATGTTGGATGCGAATGTAAAGAGATTAAAACAGGCATTTGACAAACTTAATATATTTACATTATTTTAGGAAGCTATTATAGTAAAACACCAAGCTGACAAAGTTGGGTTATTTTTTCCCAAAGTTTTCTACTCTTAAAACCTTACTTACCCATAAAAGATACATACTACATATAGTTGCTTTTCTCTCGGTATTTTCAAAAAGTGCCTGAGTGTTCTAATAACAGCCTCGTCTTTTTCCAAACTAAATTCGATAGAAAAAACAAAACAATATAAGCTGTTTCAATGGTTTGTTTCTTGTATTAGATGGATGACTAGCAGTACAGCATTAATCTGGACAAATCTTCTTTTGGTAGGAGAGCTAGCCAGAGAGGCTTGGTGTATGGTGCTTGCTCAGATGGCACCTCAAAATAGTGAACATAAGTATGGGCATAGTTGGACAGGATTTGTTAGGCTATATGTATATAAAGCATCTGAAAGGCTTGGAACATTTTTAAATCCTGGAAAGGTGAGAGGAAGAGTGGAACTGCTACTTTCATAGAGGTTTATCACAATCCTAAAGGCCAGAGATAAAAAAAAAATAAAAAATAATTCTTGGTGTGATTAAGTAGTGTTTTTGGGAATAGTCGTTACAGTTGTGAGGTATATTTAAATATTGTTATGAATCCATATCAGTGAAGTGGATGAATTTATACATGACTCTTCCTGTGTGTCTGTAAAATTGGAAGTAGAGAGGAAAACACTGAAAAGGGAAGGCATTGATTTGTACATAAATTATAGGTGAAGAGCTCTGACTTCATGAGGAGACTAAATGCTACCCTCTGACAGAGAGTTTTGGGGAGTGAAAGGTGTACTACTTACTGTTGCTTTGGGTATTGTATGTAATTGTTAATTTAATGCTGTGTAATCAAATAATTGTTCTTGAGTTATTATTCTGAAAACTAAAGAATTCTGAAATGTTTGTACAGCTAAAAGCTGTTGTAGTTTAACCCATCTAAAAGCCTGCTGCTCAGAGAAGGACTCCTTGCCCTTCTCACTGCTCCAGCCTTGAGAAAAAGGCTAAGAAGTAAATTATTTCTTTCCTTGTTGTCCTCTGTGTCATTGGGTTTGCTTCCTTTTCCCGGCACTTGACCATCAGGCCAGACCTCACTGGCCTGGTTCAGCATGTTAAACTGTGAGTAAACTAAACTTCTGCAGAGGTAAAAATCATTCTTCCCATGTTGTTGAGGTGAGTGCTGCAAAAACGGAATGGCTAGGGTTGCGTCAAGGTGAGAGGTGGGTCAAGCTGAGAACAGAGATGAAAATAAAAAAGAGGAGAATGGGAGTTTCCCATTTGACTCATCCTTAACCTGTATAGCTCAGCATGTTATTTTGTTCCAGTTGTTTAGAAATCTAGCATGTTATCAGTTTTGATTGAATTATCTGTCTTAAAAAACAAGTAGTTTTTCCTTGACTGCACTAGTACCCTTTTTTTAAACAAACCCCAACCTACCAAACACACAAAAACCTGACAAACCTGTCCCATCAAACTTAATGCTATTTTTTTTGAGGGAATCAGCTGTATACTATTTAGTCATTAAATCAACAGTAAAGTAGTTTTGATTCTTACTAGCAATTTTGTGCATTTATCCCGTTTCACACATTCTTACCTGATAATCATCTCTGTGTGGTAAAGGAGTAACCTGGGATGTTCTTACTCTATGATCTGCATTCCTTCATCATAATCTGAAATTCCATAGCTTTGTATTTTCCGACTATATATATAATACTTTGATGTGTGTGAAGGAGGGGAAGACGTTTATGAATGGCTATGGGGCTGGGCTGTAGCACTAATCACAATAGTACTTCAGAAGAGGCAGAATGGAAACCAATACTTCCAATAAACTGTGAACAACACAGTTAAGGGTGCAGCCTGCTGACTCAAATATTCACAAAGTAGCTGGAAGCAGATATGCCTGTGTCTTTTAATGTGTTTATAATATGCTACAAAGAAAGGATAGTCAGGAGATAGTAATGGCTGAAGAAGAGAAGGAAATACGAGTCTGTAGGCAGTAAGAAATTTCGTAAGAAATTCTGGGCTTGATTTGCGTTGGGTATTTTGTTTTTCTTCACACATCTTTGTAGTGACTGTCTAGATAGACCTGTCAAAATTTTGTAAAGTTGATCAGCTTTCTGTTCCTTAGCAGCTCTATGTATCAGGTGTTTTAAGGCATAGCTGGTATTTTTAGCACCCCATAGTATTATTTTCCTTGCCACAGCAGTTTCTTATTTTAGAAACTAATGTGAGAAATAACTCCTGCAAAACCTTTTGAAATTGACCATCAAATATAACAAATAGCAATGACAAACCTGATCATTTATGAGCAAGTCATCATATAACTAATGAAGCATGGATGCTGTGAATTTCTGTAAAATGTTATTTATTGGAAAACCAGGGAATAGTCGACAGAGGTGTGTGTGTGTAGTGGAGGAAGATAGGTTAATCTCACTGAAAAGTCTAGAGTATTTTCAGTCAACAGCCTTTCCACACCTGTCCATGCTTGCGACATAGATGTTATGTCCAGAGAAAAGTAGATTTTGGATGTTATTCAGAGATTTGATCCCAGGAACTAGCCTGTTCCTGTCACTAACATCCCCTTAACAGAATTTAAGCATTTTGTACGAAGTTGTTTAAGGATGGTATAGAATATATAATACATTAATGCATAATCTAGAAAACAGTGACATATTTAATTTGAAAGAGAAAGGCAGCAGAATTTTTTCAATCTTAAAAAAACCTCTTTATAATTAAAAAATATTTGTTTTTAAAGAGTTGACAAAATTACTAGAATTATATTCTGAAATGTTTATCTGCTACATCTTAAGTAGAATAAATGCCAGCTATTTCTACATAAAATCAACATTTGAAAACAAACTTGCTTAAGATCTGTTAATATGTACTTGGTGCATAAAAGAGGGTTTTTTAATAGTAGATAGGTCTTTGGAATAGGTTAATACTACTTGTTGCTTATCTCTACTGATCTGTTTAATGGAGATATTTTAGAGTGAATTTATTTGATAGAAATAAAACTTTAAAAGTACTTATTATTAGATGAAGATGTGGGATGTTTCAGTGACTTGATCCTTCCCATTTCACTAAGCAGGGTGTTTATTTCTGACGAAAATCCTTCAGCTTAATTCTCTTCAGAGAGTTCTGTGACTGTCATGTAGTTTGTGCCATGTGCATGCTTCATGCTGCTTGAAGCCTTAACGACTTGTTTCAGGATTAATCCAATGCTAGTAAGAAACAGGATTTAAGGTCTTAGACTAAGCTGGGAGGAAGGAACTGTCAGTTTCCTGTTTCAGTTCTTGATACCTGAAGAATCAGCAGAGGAGACTGACTTAATTTTCCTTAATCATGAGTGAACAAGATTATGAAGAAAACGGGCCAAATCCAAGTGAGTCTCTTTAAAAGACAATAACATGTTTCTAATATCTATTTCTTACTGAAACAGGAGGTTCCTGTACTTCCAGCTGTATTTTAAAGAATTTATAAAGAGCTTTTGTAGTGTTTCATTAGAAGTAAGTTGTGCTTGATTATAATAGTAGCCTAAGTAAGGTAAATTTAATATTTAGCAATGTTGATAACATAGCTGATGGATGTAATATTAGAATCATCCATTATGTAAAGAGGTTTATTTACAAGGGGCTTAAATACACTTTGTTCTGCATCTCAAGATAATACATAAATTGTGCTAGTCATTAATAGAAATACTGCAAGAAATTTGTGATGTAGTAAATATATTTAGATATTTAATTACTAAAAAAACCCCAATAACTAAAAGAACAAGAAGCTTTGAGTTAGGTTGCACTGAATTCTTAAATCAATGTGGCACAAAAATTGATGTAAGATGTGTTTACTTTAAGTTGTGTTTATTAGAAGTTTATTGATGCCTTTTTAATAATTTGCATTATAGAAAAGTAGTGGCTTTTAAAAACCCTGACTGTATTTTAGAAATCTAAGGTGGCTTTTAAAAGCTTGACTATATTTTAGAGCTCTAAGGAGTGCTTCAGTATGTGGATTTAGATTAGAAGTGTTAAGACATTTAATTTAAAAGATTTTATGACTTCTCTTTAGCTGCCTGCCAGTCAAAAACTTGAGCATACAGGTATGCTAAAAAAGTAAATATGATAGAGAAGATAGAATTACAGGTTTTGCCACAGGCAGCTTTCTTGGATGTGACGCTCATATACATCAGTTTTATTGACTTTTAAACTTTATGTATTTTTACCTTAAAACGTTCTGTTACACTAAAATTGAATGTTTGCTGTCCCTTGTGCAAACAGGATCTCATTTTCATATTCTCAGTTTGCAGTGTTTTTTTCTTAATGTGACCAAAAACCATCTGAATGAAAATGTTACCATTGTTTTTATTTAAAACTCTTGTGTTTCACCTGTATGTGGCTAACTAGAACCTACCTCAGGGTACGTGGGCTGTGATTAAGAGTTGCCTTTTACAAACTATGGAGAGTTAGGACTTTTCTGTCCTAACAGTTCTGCTTTAGATAACAGCATGTAAAATTAGCAACTTCTGTGGGAATCAAAGCTTTCCTAGTTTTACACATGTGCTTGTTTGGAGAACAGTTGTGCATTATCATAGCTGAGCTATCTTATTTGTGGTCATGTGATTCAAAAGTTTGTATAATTCTCACTCCTTTGAACAACACCTGCATTCTTTTGTCTCATGAAAGCAGTCTACTTTTATTTTTCAGATAGATGTTAAACTCTTAGAGCATGTCAGGAGAAAAAGCTGCTTGCTATTTTGGGCAAAACGTGTTTGAGTACAAAAGTCAATAGGAGCATTACTTGGATATGAATAATGATGGCAGACATAGTGTGGGACAGTGAGGAAGCAGTGAATCTGGAAAGGATTTAGGGGTCAGACTGGAATAGAATATCATCAGCTTGGTTAATGCTATAGTAAAGAGGGCTAGCCTGATCCTTGGAGTAGAGAGGTGACGATTATACTTCTGTAAATAGCATTGACTGACACTGGTGTTAGAAGGCTCTATTTGATTTTTAAAGTTTGATTTTTTTTGGTTTTGTATTACTTAAAACATGCACACAATGTTTCCACAAAAATAATTTAAAAGTTAGAAAAATGTTTTAGGAGCTTAACTTTTTTGATTTTTCAAGAGATAGGTTGAGATGATTTGAGTAAGTATAGTTACCTTCATTGAGAGAAAATACTGTGAGTGGTTAAATTTGGAAGCAGTTACTAGGATGTTATAGCTGGAAGTTTGAAAAAGCCAAATTTAAATAGAAATATGGAACAACTTGAGATTTTTTTCAGCATTAAAAAAACCTTTATCTTTACATAAATTAATAGGGTTTTTTTTTCTTATTTCAATTCTGAAAACATCAAGAGATATACTGATTACTTTTCAATATGATTTTTTCAAGGTTATAGAGCTTAATGCTCCAATGAAATTCTGCAGCCTGCAGAAAGATGGAAAATCAGATTAGACAGTCAAATATTTTTGTCTTAAGCTCTTGAACAGGCATCATAGTGCAAATTTAGGATCACTTGAATGATTGATTCCTTGTCTACCTCTAACTTTTCTCTGACACTTTCTCTATAACAAGACAGGTATAACATGTTTTTTTCATACTCTACTACTTGTGATTCAGGGGTGGGGAAGGAAGCAGAGGGGGGAGTTTTGTGCAATTGTCATGAATTCACTCACAATCATGCACTGATTGTCTCTGGTGACAGCATAAGCATTTGTAATTAATTAATAGTTCAATTCCTGTGAGGAGCAGTATGATATGTGGATGCAGATGGGTGAGTAATAAGCATGAGAAGGGAATTGCAGAATTGTTAGGGTTTGAAGGGACTTCTGGAGGTTCATCAACCCCTGAATAAGAGGGCCACCTCTTTGGTGAAGGTGGCATCTGCATGTTTAAACTATACTGTTGGGGTCTGTTTTGGGCCGGTTTGGATGAGCTTAGGAATTTTTAACTGTTAACATACCTTAAAAATAATCTACCTGTTGATGTTTGTGAGGATCACTACTCTGAGACTTCTGAAGAATATGAATTTGGACACCATGCTGTCTTTTGTCTCTGTGACCAACACTGAATTGTGACACGCAAAAATTTTTGCCTAAGTTTTGTTTGGTGTGTGGAAGTGTTAGTAAGAAGTCATCTGATGACATTGTCAGAAAATTTAAGGCTGGCATAGCTGTGGGAGAGTTTGTGATAATTTGTGTGGGTTACACTGCACTGGCATTTGGGGGACTGGAGTGTGTGGGAGGCCACATTGTGATGATCTGCATCAATACACTGAATATTACCTTGAGACACATCTCCTACCTTCTCTTCTTGCTTGTTTATGTCTTGTTTACAAAAAAAATATCGGTGTAGCTAATTCCCATGTGTATGTAGCCACTCATCCACATACAGTGCTTAAGTATCTGTAGAAATCAAGAGTAGGGCTTTTTGCATGTCCCATCAACACAGCAAATACCACACTGGCTTTTAGGAAAGGTTAGTTATGGCTTTAGTTTGTCTACTGGTCCAGCAGTATATATGAACATTCTGTATCAGATTAAAAATTTTGATAATAATTTTTAAAGTAGGTATGGGGGTAGAAACATATTTTTTAAAACTTTGGCTTTGATGACTTATGTTGGGTGACATGGAGTATGACATCAACAGGCAAATTTTTTATGTGTGTCAGAAGACAGATGAAACATACCATAAACAAACCCAAAGAAGATTGGTTTTTTTTTTTGTTATTCTGCTTTGTCTTTCTGTGGTCCAAAATGAAATATTAGTCTAGATTTAATATTTTTGCCTGTAAACCCTCATAAGCTGAGTTACTTTCAGAAATCAAGCAACAGGAAGTATAGATTTTTGGAGCACTTTGGTTGCAGAAACTGGATTTCAGATGAAATGCAGCTTAATGACATGTCTGAAACTACGTTGGAAATTATAATTTTTATTTTATGTTTCACTCAGCTCATGCTTGAGAAGAGTTTGAACAGATACAATTTCAAAGAAAGCTAAGGAGAAGGTGATTTGCTTGTCAAGCATTGGAATGGGCTGCCCAAGGAAGTGGCTGAGTCACCGTCCCTGGTGGTGTTTAAAATATGTGTAGGTGTGGTGCTTAGGGACCTTGTTTAGTGAATTTGGCAGTGTTAGGTGAGTGATTGGGCTCAATGGCTCTTTTCCAACCTATGTGATTCTTTGATTTGACTATCTTAAGGCTTCCTCATAGAATTCAGTGGGATAAGGTTAAGATAAACCACAGATGGCTTGAGACTAACTAGTGAAACAAAGTACTTACTCCTGTCGTGTTCCATGTTACCTAATGGAAGTAACTGAAATAGCTTTTTCTATTGTCCACTTGATGCATAAGGGGCAGGATTTACAGCATTTTTGAAAAGTGTTAATCCTGTCTTTATTTAGTTCTGGTTTTCTAATGAATCATTTCTTTTCTATTGAATCTTGTTTTGAAGAAAGGATGAGCTAAAGATTGAGATTGTTTGTTTGGTTAATTTCACCATAGATGTTGTCTGTGTGTTGAGATTCTGAGTTCTTTCTACTGAATAATGTAATACAAATAAAATTAACTTACATGTTAATAGGGCAGACTGTATATCTATACATGTTAAATAAGCATACTTCAAAAGGTGATTTTTTAAATTTGAAATAAAGGTGATTTTGTTCACAGCAGTGATGGAAGTGTTCATAGGTGTTTTTATAAATACATTAACAACAAAAAGAAGACCAGGGAAAAATCTATCCTTTATTGGATGTGAAGGGTAACATTGTAACAGAAGATGAGGAAATCTGAGGTGCCTTCTTTGCCTTAGTCTTCAACAGAAAGACTAGTTACCCTCATGGCAACCAGCCCCTGGAGCTGGTAGAGAGAGATGGGGAGCAGAACTGACCCCCTATAATCTAGAAAAAGTAGTCAGGGATCCATTGAGCCACTTAGACATTCACAAGTGTATGGGGCTGGATGGGACCCACCAGAGTGTAGTAGGGGAGCTGGCAGAAGAGCTTGTCAAGCTGTCCTGTATCATTATTGTTAGTCATGATAAACTGGGGAGGTTCCAGAAAACTGGAGGTTTGCCACTTTGGTACATGTGTGAGGTTCAAGGAGGCAAAGCGCAGGTCATGCACAACAATCTCATGCAGCTCTACAGGCTGGGAGAAGAGTAACTTCTAAGTGGCTCATCAAAAAAGGACCTCAGAGTGCAGGTCAACAGCTGGTTGAATATGAGCCAGCAGTGTGCCCAGTTGGACAAGTAGGCCAATGGCATCCTGGCCTTTATTGTAAATAGTGTGGCCAGCAGGACCAGGGAAGTGATCGTTGCCTTGTACTTGGCACTGTCAAGGCTACACCTGGAGTTCTGTGTCCAGTTTTGGGACCCTCTCTTCAAGAAAGACATTGAGTTGCAAAGCGTGTCCAGAGAAGGGTAATGAAGATGGTGAAAGGTCTCAAGCACAAGTGTGGTGAGAAGTGGCTGAGGGAGCTGAGATAATTCAGCCTGAAGAAAAGGAAGCTCCGGGGGTACCTTACCACTCTCTGTAACTACCTGGAAGGATTTGTAGCAAGGGGGGGGTTGGCCTCCCCTCCCAGGCAACTGGCAGTACAGCTAAAGGAGATGGACTCAAGCTGCACCATCAGGTGCATCATGTCAGGTTGGACATGAGGAAGAATTTTTTTTTACTGAAAAGGCGGTTCAGCATTGGAATGGACTGCCCATGGAGGTGGTAGAGCCACCACCCCTGAGGGTGTTCAAGAAATTACTAGATGTTGCAGTTAGTGTATGTTAAGTTGGCATGGTAGTGTTCAAAGCTTGGACCTGATCCTAGGGCTCTTTTCCAAAACCTTAATGCTTTTATGATTCTATGGTTCTAATGATTTTAAGATAATTGTGGAAGTAGTCAGCAAAATTCAGATGACAAATTACTTGCCAGTTTGCTTTTGTGGTCACTTTTTCAGCATTGATTCTCTTTCAAGTGAAGCTAAAATAATATTTGACATGATCAGCATTACCTATCAAAATGCCATGCCAAGCATACACAAATACAGGAAGAGAGCTGTATTAGAGAAACCGGACTTTATTGCAGTCTGTCACTACCAGACTATTTTGAAGACTGTCATTAGAAAGCTTTAAAATAGGCAGAATATTGGTTGTAAGCACTGAAAAAGGTTTCCTGTTCTTCAGATCCCAAGGTCTGCATTTTTCTGTTTGAAGCCTGTTAGGTGCATTTAATAAGACATGTTTATTAGAGATACTGTGCTCTGAGCTTTTTCCTAATGGAGCAAAGCCAAGTAACTCTGTTTAGAAATACAAACATATAAAGGACAGCTTCATGATCCTCCTACCTACAGTTTAAAATGCTTACTGTGTAGTGCTGAGATAGTGATTTTTATGTCCAAAACTGGTTAGACAAAACTGTAATCTTTAACATCAGAATTGTGAATACTGATTCACGTTATTTTTTTTTTGCTACTCTTTTGGTGTTGAATGATACCCACTGAAGGAGTAACTCCAGTTATGTTATACTGTACATGAATGCAAAACAATAATTGAAATTTCCCAGCTTACTTTTCAAAGAGTAATCCTTTGTGAAGGGATTGGAAGTGCCCTGAGAGGTGTACTAATATTTAGTTAATAATTACAGGTACCAGATGTCAGTTGGTGAGAAAGTCAATAGAAGTGTGGTCTCAGCAAGACTGAAATCAAGCAGCCTTATTTTTATTTGAACTTGGAATGTACCTTTTAATGAATGGTTTATAAAAACTTCAGCAGAAACAATGGAACGATTTCAAGAATGGAGCTAAAAGAAAAACAATGTTCCAAAAATCTTGGAAAGAAAATGCAAGTTCTTAAGCAAGAAGTCCTAGTGCTCATATGCTTTAGCAAAATGATAAGAGGAATTAGGATGTGTTTGTTTCAGGACAGAGTTGCTTTTTGTTGTCTGTGAAAAAGCTAACTGAACCTTTCTTTAAGTATAGCAGAGCCCATTAAAGGATAAATGCCAGTTTCTCAGATAATCTTGTGCAAAACCAATGGGTTCCATATACTGTGAAATATCTCAAGGTGTTAGTTCATGAGGGAGATTCTTTTCTGTTCACATTGCTCCTTCTGCTGGCCTTGCATTGACCTTTGTTGGAAGGAGGGGCACCTAACCAGGCTGTAGGACTTGAAGTAGTGGAAGACCAAATATAAACTGTAGAGAAACTGAAAAATGAAAGTTGGAGGGTATGGATAGAAGGAGATATATTGGATGTGTGAAATCATCACCATTTCTTCTCTGGAGTGAGGAACTAATTTTAAAGCCCTGAATTTTAGGACAGGTGTTATCTTCTGTGTCTCTTAGGAGAGTATGTGGTTTCTATGTGATGATACCAACAAGTATAGTGATGCTGTGGAGAGTGATAGGAAATTAGTGGTGGGAAATCCACAGTCCCTCTTCTGTTGGAGGGACTGAGATCTATCTCTGTCTGGTTTACAACCAAGATAATATGTTGTGCTGAGACTAGTTTACATGGTTGCCAGAGCTTTCTTCTGGGATTTCATGTGGGGATTAGTGTCCTGTAGGGAGCAGAGGGAGGAGACAGGGGAAAAGCGTACAACTTGTTCTCCAGCTGTTCTGTAATTCTGTAGTGAAGAGACTGTATAGGTGCTGTTGCTGTAATCTGTGAATATAAGGGCAAAAGGGCAGTCAGGCAAAGTGGCACAGGCAAGGACTTGAGATTATTTGGAAATGCCAATGTTGTGACAGTATCAGCATGTAATAGTTTTTGTAGTTCGTGGGCTGAAAGGCAGTGAAGGTAATACTATGTATTTTGAGAGGTGTCCCAGAGCAGGTCAGTAGAGATACAGGTTAATACAGTTTATATTTCAATAAGGAATAGATGAAAAATAACTTGTCATGGAAGGGTTTCCACAGCCTTTACAAAATATTTCCTTTTGTATTGTATTTCATAGATTCCTGCCTCAACTTCTGGAGATTTTTTGAGGGAGTCAGTAAAGTAATAAAAAAAGTTGGCTGGGGAGTTATTTTATTCTGTACCCAACCAAAACTTGTATGTGAAGTGCAATTATCAAGTGTTTTTAGAGAAACTAGAAAGGGTAGGGGAGAAATCATTATGTGTGTGTTAAAGAATAATAAAGAGATGGACCACTATACAAAAATTAGACTGTTAAACTGAATTTCCTTAAATGTTTAACATCCGCATGTCTGAGATGAAAACTGGGTTTGCAGCCACATGTGGTGTTATTTAGAACCTCAAACCAGTTCTCAAACCAGAGTCTTCTGACTATTCCTTTTATGGTATAATGTATATAGTTTTTTCCCTCTTTTTTTTTCTCTCTTTTTTTTCCTCTCTTGTTTTTAACTGTGTTACTTTTCCACCAGGGGATGGGATTGCCAGGGAAAATAGTCCATTTATTAACAATGCAGAATTGGGCAGAGGAAACACGTATGAAGGAAAGAATATGGCTCTCTTTGAGGTAAGTTAAATACTCTAAAAACATATTTTACCTTTAATGGAGATGAACAAACACCTGTTTTCTTTCTGTCTTAAAATGTAGTGGGGGGGAAAATTGAGTTTTAATAACTTTTTCATAGTTTTCTTTCTGCTAACATTCAATTTCAGTGGATTTGAAGGATACATAGGCAAGAACAGTAAATACTGGTGTGCACTAATGTGAAGATATGAAATAAGTATTCATGAATTTAATTTTTTTTTGGCTAGGATCTAGATATTGTTAGAGAAAGCTGCTGGAAGTTGAATCTATTTGTTTTAAGAAAGTGGTATTCAGTTTTAAAAGGATTAGCAAAATAATTTGTTCAACAGGAGAATTACAGACTTTTCGTAAAGCAGCAAAGCAATAAAACAAACTTACAAGCCATGGCTTAGTTGTCCAACTGCAGTGTAGAGCACACCACAGCAGTTTCTAATGTGAACATCTACTTTATAATGGGTGTTTCATACCTTTTTAATCAATTGAATTATTACAGTTGATTAGTGAAAAAAGAATATTAATTTAGTACTTTAAAGGGCAGCTTCTGCAACTAAGTAATATTTCTAATAAAAACCTTAGTTGCTCTGCTCTAGCAGCATCCACTGGTCTTGGTCTGATACTTGCTGTTAACAAAAGTTACTTGCTGTGGTGCTTCCAACATTGTTTAGCCACCTTGCTGTTGCATTCTTCTCAATGTTTTCTTGTTGTTCTCTTACATTTCTCTCTTCTTTTCAAGTATCTTTGCACAAAGGACATGGTATTTCATCTCACTCTGTGAAAGACTCAAATAATATATATTTACTATTTTTCAGTGTTTTACAGAAAATTGTGCTAAAGATCAAATTGATCATTAATTGTCTTTTTGTCTTGTATGCAGTATCTTAATATTTTTGACAGGAATGATGGAATTAAAGATCTGTCATTGAATTTCTCTCCTTCAAGCTCTATTCCATAATGCCATTTCCAAAACTTTGTGGTTCAAATTAGTTGGACTATTCCTCAGTGATAATTTGGCCATAGCTGCTTTTTGTCCCAGATTTGTTATTTTGAATCATAGCTTACATTAAATCAGCTGATAAAAACCCTTACTTTTACATAGCTCAAATTATAGATATTGCTGTTAGCAGTATCCCATTGAAAGCCTTCTAGTGACTTCATCACCATTGGTGGTGTTGTGGTGAATCTTTTTGGAGACTATGTATGCTTCAGAGTAAGTTTCCTACAATCTCATTTTTCTCATGTTTTCAGATGTTAGAGTTGCACAAACTGGTAAAAAGAAGTTTGAGTATTATGACCTTATCATTACCTAATCTCTAAGACAGAGATACTTCTTGTCTTTGTTTGTCACATCAATCACTTGTCTTGTTTCCAGTGTTCAATTTTTTTGTATTAATTTGAGTTCTCTTGGATCCATTTTTCTTGGATCTTTTGTGTTGTATATTCTTCTGGATTTTATTACTTATTCTAGCATGTTTGGTTTTGTAGTAGATAATTGGCTAAAGATAGATGGGCTGACTTCTGTGTCAGGTGCTATTACATGTGTGTAATTACATGTGATATGCATATGTGTGGGTATTTTCAACAAGTTAACATTTTGGAAGTAATATACTTGGTGTAAGAGAAAATATGTAAGCCTGCAGCAGTAGAATTCAGAGTGATACTTAAATATTTTAGCGCTTGAGAAATCATTTGAAGTCACTCTGCAAACACAAGCAAGATGCTGGAAAACACCCTAATGACTCAATCCTACCAGTACAATCCATTAAAGACTGTGTTGTGATAAAAATAGATTATTTTAAATTACTGTGGTCTTTCTCTAGGTTTCCCTTATATTCAAGCTGTATATTGTACAATAGTGTAAAAATATGAAAGAAATGGTGCAACATAGCCATGTAGAGTTAAACTTCTAGAAAGAATAAAACTGTCTTGCTGGTTGAAAGCTGATTGGTATTTTGTCACGCTAATTTTTTTATTTGGCTGAATCAGGGCTGACCTGTTGAGTATGTGATTGAAGTAGTATCATAAAATGATGACTTTAAAAAAATTTATTTAATAAATGCAGTATTCTTCAAAATCCAACAGGAAGAAATGGATAGTAACCCCATGGTGTCATCTCTTCTGAATAAACTAGCAAACTACACTAATCTGACTCAAGGAGTGGTGGAACATGAAGCAGATGAAGACAGCAAGCGAAAGGAAGTCAAGGTATTTAGATTTCAAATAATTTATCAAGACAAAGCTAGCTATAAGAGATGCATTTTTCAACCTGATAAGAGGATATTGTGGATACTTAAAAATGAGAGTAAGATTTGTTATACCATGTTTAGACCTGAAGCATTTTCAGCAGGACTTGTGTTAATTTAATGTTTTTGTTAGCATATTTTAGCAAGACTTTGCTGTAAAACCCCTAGGTAAAACATGTGTAAAACTAGGATCTGAAACATGGAGTATACCAAATTTCTTCTTCTTTTCTTTTCTTTCTCTTTGTGAGCTTGTGCAAGCATCAGTACCTGTTACCTACCTCTAGTGAGCATACAGTAGGACTTCTTGCAGTTTTATTAATGTATTTTAACTGCCTAGGTTTTTAAATAGTTATAGTAATGTAAATTTGAGATGAAACAGGTCAGTCTTTTAAATCTATAAGCATATTTGCATCTCTTAACATGGTAGTAGTTTTTTTGAGTAGCTGTCTTGGTTTTGTGTGTTTCAGTAAGTATTTTTAAAATTTAGTGGATGCATTCCAAGAAAACACTTTGTTTCAAACATTAAAAGTTCTATACTTGTGGGAGGGGAAGGCATATGCTCTGTTTGACACATTGCTAAACACACTTGCTAGAAGTGAACTGAATTCATCAAGGGTTGTCTGTCTGCTGGATACCCAAAGTGTGTATCACTGTGTGTGTAGAAGTGGAATGTGTGCAACAGCTGGAGTCTGCAGTGGCATATTGGATTCATCTCACTGTGAGTAGGGGCTGTTTTGGAATGAGAAAGCTCGGATCAAAGTATATGACCTGACAGTATAAGAACTTACAGGCAAAGAAGGGATGTTAAGCTGCATGGGGACTGAAACTAAGAAAATTAAGGTAGATGCTGGGGAGGGACAGTGCTAGGAGTCACCTGTCTTTGTGTAGGAGAAGGGGTGCTGCTACTGAATTTATATGCTGAGCTGTGAGGAAAAGAAGAGAAGCACATGAGAATGAGTAAAAGGGAAATGAGCACAGTGCAGAAAAGACAGAAATGGAAATATGTTTGAAAATAAGCTTAGAAGGGCAGCTTGTTTGACTGGAAGGGAGATTTTGAAGTGGAAGTTGGTACCAGGACAGTGGGCAAGGGTCAGGAATAAAGTCCAGCTGTTTGCTTAGCTTTTTGCTTATCCTGCATTTGTTTATGAGTGTGCTTTCCTTCTGTTTGTCTAATTGTGCCTGATCTATATTTGTTTCATCTCATCTGAAGATAAACTTCAGATGTGAGAAAAGTAACACTGATCTTCTGATCTTTTCACATGTTCCTTGGTGTGAACCCTGTTGTCCATTCAGCTGCTGTATAGGGGTTTTTGTCAATGCAGCACCATATTACTCCCTCTGGAGCAGATGAGCCAAATGAAGATCGTGTCCTCACTTGCACTTGGTCTTGTTTGTGCACCATGTGGTGGCCTGATAGCACAGTTTTTATGGATGTGTCTTAATTTCATTTCTGAAATTGTGATAGTTAATGCTATACCTGTCAGAGCAGCATTTTCAATGGGGTGATTGAGACAGTAGTGTTGATGCTGCACATGAATATTGCCCAAGATGCTAAAAAAATAAAAATAGTCTAAATGGCATGCTATGGTTCCTTATAAGTACTTGGAAATTTAGTATTTTCTTAATAATTTTGATAACTTCTAAAGTATCAATGCGTGCTTATTTATTTAAATCAACTGCCATTTTTCACAGCCCAAGCTGTGATTTAAGACCATCTTGTGTAACTGGAAAGCTACTGTGTATAACTGTTGATTCTAGCTAGCCTGAATTCTCTTCATAAGTGTAGAAGACTGAAACTTTAGTGATGAAGCCTGAATTCTTTTGTGTGTGTCTTGACCTATGATGATCACTAGCAAATAAATAGGATACATATACTATGTTGTGGTAGGTTTTACAGTTTTTGAAAAAAGAAATTTTAATCAGCTCTGTATTACTTTTTGCTCTGTCATAATACCTTGTCTGCCTTTTTAAAAACTGAAAATACTATTGAATAATTTTTTTGTGCCATTTGTGACCAATTTTTTGCAGAATATAAATGATATTTTGATTATGGCAGTAATTAATCTTTGACCTTTAACTTTTAACTTTAGCCTGTAACTGGTATTTCATAAAAAATTTGTAAAGTGTTAAAATCAACAGATAAAGGGCCTTCCTATCCCTATCAAGGTTTCATCCTCATTCCTGTGGAGCAAGGGAGTTTTCTATCACAAATAGTTTTCTCTCTTGTCAGGATTTTTTTTTTTGTAAATAACATGTGAATATTTGCAAAACTGGACACTCTGAAGCTACCATTCAGGTTCACTTGGAATTTGTTGATGGAGCATTTGTGATAAGTGTTTGTTGAATAAAGTGCTTGTGGATTAAAATTTTTTAATGCAAAGAAATTGATGTTCTCACTTTGTTTCCAGGGTCCACAAATGGGCACTTTTATTGGCGTCTATCTTCCCTGTTTGCAAAACATCTTAGGAGTCATCCTTTTCCTGCGTTTAACATGGATTGTAGGAACAGCTGGAGTTCTTGAGTCTTTCATCATTGTCTTCATGTGTTGTGCTTGTGTAAGTTAACCTTATTTTACTTATTTTCTAAACTCTTGGCCAAATACTCTGTGGGAAGAGTACCGATACCTTCTAATATATGTGTATTAGGGAAAAAACCCCATATATAATGACATTGGTTAAATTGTATGTGGTTGAATAGAGAGAAATAGGTTATATATTTAAGCAGTGAGTGTCATGTGTCAGTCTAACCTGCATGGACATTCTTTTGGGTTGATCAAAGTAAACTTTTGTTTGAAGTATCGTATGAGTTTTCTTAAATTTGCCTTAGGCAATCTTGCATTATTTTCTTAGAGATCTGAACTGTTCTGCCTTTTACAACTTCAGAACAAACTGAATAATAAACTACAAATCAAATCACATCATCTATAAAGTAATTTTTTAGAATGTGAGATCACTACTAGCTGTTGTCATACCAATGTTACAGTTAGGTTTCACTACTTTTTAATTTGACTCATGAACATACTATTTTAAGTGTATTCAATGGTCTGTATTTTTCCATTTCTTTTTTAAAGACTGTGCCAAATATCTAGGTTAACTAAATCTTCTGCTGAAAAAATTGAGTACTTGAGTTGCATGAATATGTCAAATTAAACATCTTGGTTAAAAAAAGAATAAAATACTGGTTCCATTTGATTACTGTTTTGCTCAGTCTTTCAAAAAAACCCTCCAAAACTCTGGTGTTTTAAATTTCTTCTATTTCATCTTTCCACAGACTATGCTAACTGCAATTTCAATGAGTGCTATAGCAACAAATGGTGTAGTTCCAGGTAATGAAGAATTTTATCTTACATGGCAAATTTCTGAATGATAGAAGTTTAAATCTGGGATAAGAAATTCTTATAGTTCTCAAATATAAGAAGTAATACTATTGTGTCAAGTGCATATTTTCTTTTAATTGATTTGATAATTTGATAATTTCTTTTAATTGATTTTATAAATAACTTTTTACTGTGAGATGCAGTCTTTAACTGGACCTTTTGGGAATTAAAATCTGCAGTATATCTTTGCCATCAATCATTTTAATGGCTGTTTTAATCAAAGGTAGGATGTTATAATTTGAATTAGTGGAGACTGGACTTCACACAAAGTAAATTTCTTTACAAATAAGGCTGCTACTTTTTTCTGTCCTGAATTTGCCTACATTCCATCTAAACACTGGAGTTAGTTATCTTGTTTTCTGCAATAGTAGCTTGTCTCATGGCAGAAATATTTTTCTATATAAATGCTCTAGGTTCTTCCCATCTCCTTAAATTTTCAGGATTGATTGATAAATTGATTCGGCTTCATGAAGTCAGAGGATTTTTTTTTTAGTTGCAAAATCAGTTAGCTCTTGAAGCTCTTGCCCTTTTCAGTTTCTCAGCAAAATAATTGGTGGTTCTAGTGTTCAGGCTTTTGTATGAACTCTGAACAGTTTACCTAATGAACTTAAACTGAAGTTGCTGGGCAAAAGTAAAAGCTAGAATTTGTGTAGGATGTAGAATAATTGTATTTCATGGATGCAGTACCATATATGGAATAAAAATACAATAGATAACTTTAAAGTATTTGTGCTTTATAATAAATATAATTAAAATAAAATTTTAATAATTTAAAAAGTAAAAATATATAAAATATAAATAAAATGGAGTTATTCAAATCAGTGCACAGATATTTAAAATGTTCTGCTCTTTTCCCCCTCATATTTAAACTTTTTAAAGTTAATTGTTAAAATTTTGTTTAATATCTGTAACAGGCTTTAAAGCCTGCAGTTCTTACACAAGACAGGTCTTAATTTTCACTTTTTTGTTGTTGATACCAGTTTCTTAGAGAAATTATGTCCTGGAAAATACGGAGAAGGCAGAAAGCACAGATAAGAATCTAGGATTGAAGGATACCTGAGCAGCAGGATCCTTTCTTTTGCCATTATGCACAAGAGCATTATATTTAGTAAAAAGATTGGTGATACATCATAATATCTTTATTAGTTTCTCATTCATTCATTTTGAAAACACTGGAACAGTGGAACAGGCTGCCCAGGTGAATGGTGGAACCACCATCCTTGGACATGTTCAAAAAATGAGTAGGTGTGGTGCTTAGGGACAGGGTGTAGTGGTGGACCTGGTAGTGTTAGGTTAATGATAGGACTTAATGATCTCAGAGGTCTTTTCCAGCCTTAATAATTCTATAAAAAACAGCTTCAGACTCCGCACTTGGATATATGTTATTTAAAATTAGACACATCCTTTCTCTGACTCCTGCTTCTTACAAACGGGACAAATATCATGAATTTAGGAGTAGATGGAGTGGAAACCAGAGAGAAGAGTTTGCCTTGAGGGAGTTGGTTGACGTTCTGAAAGAAAGAGATGAAGTGCTTGAAATGTAGAGCCTCATTAAAAGGCAAATAGTGCAATGGAAATAGGGTGGTGGTGTAGTTTATGACTTAAAGAAAGATGATACATTACATACGGGAAGTAAGCCAGAAGAACTGAAGAACTCAGGGTCAAAGTGAGTAGTATATAAGTGGACAAGAAAAAGCAATCCCTATACAACACCTTTGAAGAGTACTAAGAAAATGTGACCTGTAGTGAAAGTGGCAATGGTTTCATATACAGAAAATAGAAAGAATCAGTAGAAAATATTCTGTTTTGTCCTTGTCCCATAAAGCAATTATTTTTGAAGTTTATTGTTTGATGGGGAACAGCTTAAGGTTAGAAGCTAAGAACTCATTCATATCTATTTATACCTGTATATCCTTTCCTAATTTCTGTTTAGCTTGTGAAATTTTTCCTTGTCTTACTTTGGTCTTCACTTTCTGTTCCACAGAAAGTGTGCATGGGGATATTACTCTTGAAATGTACATTCTGTCTGCCTAGATGGTATAGACACTGATTAGAGTCTTGGCATAAGCATGTCAGTGGAGACACATGCAGTGGTTATCTTGATTATGTTAATTGAATGATTCAAATTTTTGTTCTCTACTGCCATCTTTAATCTGAAGGCCTGGAGGTGTTTGTCTTTTTTGTCTTTTTTTTTTTTTTTTTTTTTTCCCCCTCTCTGTTAAATTCACAGCTGGAGGCTCTTACTACATGATTTCAAGATCTTTAGGGCCAGAGTTTGGTGGAGCAGTAGGACTTTGTTTCTACTTGGGGACAACCTTTGCAGGAGCAATGTACATTCTTGGTACCATTGAGATTTTATTGGTAAGTACTAGTTTTTAGTAAGACTAAATGTATTTAGGCTGTTTTGGGATATTGCTGATGAATATTCTTAATGGTCTAAAATGTATTCTAGTTTGGTGATCGTTATTGTTTTGCTACTACATTTTCAGGATGTTGATATTTATTTTTATCCTACTTGTGACTATTTGAGGAAGTTAAATTCTTATCAGTAACATAAAAATAAATTAAATGCTATTTGATGTATATTTATTCTACTTAATGTAGTAACCAAGCAGAAATCTTCTCTTTCCAAATGTTAGTCTGCAAGCCTAGATCAGGCAGGTGTTACCAGGGTAACTCAACTGCTGCCCAATGAAAATTGTCAAGAGTGTGAAGGGCATTATCTCTGATGAGGCAATAATAATCTATCCCACTTCCTTATTTCCAAACTACTGGCTTTGAATTTTCATATATTTGCAAAGATGCTGTGGAAGACTGCCTTTATGGGAGTGGCCAGTCTTGCTTGGCTTTGCTTCATCCATGAGGGGCCAATAATTGGTCATCATATCAGAAACTGAAGATATGAGAGGAGATGCTTCAGAAATCTTTCTTATTACCCACTATGATTCATGTCATCAAGTCCAGGCTTTTTTTCATCTAAATTGGAGACAGTCTTCACTAATGCTTGCTCATGTGATCTGATCTGGCTTGTTATTTGATCTATGGTAGTAATATGAGCACATGTTGAATTGTGGATTGGTAATTTGGTGTACTGTTCTCCCTCTTAGAGAGTTGTGCTGAGTTTGTGTTGCTAGTAAAAATGTATGGGGTTCAGCTACAGAATTTGAAGTAAAATGCTGCCAGTGGTATCTGACAAAGACCTCAGAATAGACCCCTGACAGAGCCACAAGGCATGAGTACTGCTTGCTGCTGCTTTTTTTTTTTTGTTTGTTTGTTTGGTTGGTTTTTTGTTTTTTTTTTCTCCACTGGGGCATGGATTATTTGGAGAAACAGAAATCAGTTATCTGCTTTTGGTTTTCCTGGCAAAGGCTGTGAACAGCAAGGCAACAAAGTCCAGAAGAAAATCTTCTGGAGTACCTCCATACAGAGACTGAAAATTCTGCATCACAGTGTAGGGTTTTCTAACAATATATATTCTATTTGTAATAGTTTTTTTAGTTTGATTTCTTCCATGATGATGTGACAGTTTTCATCTCTTACAGCATTCTAGTAAATATTAATTTACTAAACTTAAATTTAATCTAAGAAAATTCTGGTAAATAATTACCTATGTCTATTTTTGGATTTTGCTTGTGAATGTATCATGGTAGACTCTTGTTCAAAGTTCCTTCTTGCCTTTAGAAATTACATTATTGAAAAATAGTCATTTTAGCCTAGAGTCCCTCAAGCCCTCATATTCAAGTGCTAGTAGCTCAGCAAAGAGGAGGTTTTTTTAGGGGTGCTAAAATAAGGAATATATTGTTATGTAGTGTAGTACACCAGTGTCTCAGAACTATAGGTCACTTTGTCTTCTCACATACACTTATCAGTATGAGTGCTATAAACAGTTTCTAAGTTCTTTTCAGGTAGAACACACCAAAATTTAAGAGAGAGAGATTTGTAAGAGAATCCTGTTTGAAATTGCGGTTGTTTGAAATGTCTGTTTTAGCATGTGACTAAGCCTTTTCACACTAATATTTAATTGTGCTGTTGCAACTTTAGATTAAAATTTTATGAAGTATAATATAGGGTCTATAATACTGAAAGCATTTTTTGTAATATTTTTGTTTGATATTTCATATTTTGTTTCAATCAGTAGAAGTCTAGTTTATGGTTTGGAATTTTTTTCTTTTATTTTTGTTGTGTGCTTCTTCCTTTTCCCCCCAAATTCCTTAGCGTATTTTCCAAGTTGGCAGACGCATGAATTTGAGAAGTGGAAGTTGTTCAATGTGGGAGAAGAAGCTGGAGCAAAATCCCTATTCTGTATCCTATTCTCAAAACTTGTCTTTTCTCCAGCCTCACCTTTTCCTTCCTTTTATCCCTACAGTTTCTAATGCCCAAATTGTATGGCTAAACTCATTTGTGAAAGCAAAGCTGGTATAGAAGGTTAGATTTTGTTGTTCAAGTAAATGATTTCCTAATAAAATGTTCATTATTACATGTATGATATTTTGCCATATCTCTTGCAGACCTATATTTCTCCAAGCGCTGCTATATTTAAAGTGACAGATGTTGCTAAAGAAACAGAGGCTATGCTGAACAACATGAGAGTCTATGGAACATGTATTATCATTCTGATGGCCATAGTAGTCTTTGTGGGAGTAAAGTATGTCAACAAACTTGCACTGGTGTTCCTTGCCTGTGTGATTCTTTCCATCATTGCCATATATGCTGGAGTTATTAAGACTGCTTTTGACCCACCTGACTTTCCGTAAGTGCAATGTCAAAGTTGTGTGGCTCATTTACAAGGAAAAAAAAAAGTGTGGGACGGGAATAGGTACTGTAACCATTTCAAGTTTTAAGCTAAGTTTCAAAATACAACCACATTGTATTCAGTTAGTAGGTTTATGTAGTTTAAATACTAGTGCACTCATTCGTTATTCTGAGTTACATATCTGAATCTGTCTCTCATTTTTCATAAGATTTGATAACTCTAGAAAATGTTCTTTGGTGCTTAAAATTGCTGACTGTTACTCCATCCACACCTAAGGAGCAAGAAGGTGGGTTTTGCTGAGAGTAAATGTAACAGCTTTATCTAAAAATTTAAACTAAAAACCTGTAGAATAAAGTAAAAAGGTCAAAAAACCATTGTGGGTATGAACCACAGTTACGGAAGAAACGTACTTTTAAACTTTCTGTGTTATGAAGAAATTTTTGTAACTCCCCACTTAAAATGGAAACATTTAAGTGTTTAAATTCACTTGTGATTGTGAAGGCTTTCCTGTTTAAAAAAATGAAATTTTATTACTGTTAGACATGACACATTGCTTCTCAAGATCCTCAATGTGCTTAATTCGTGCTCAATAAGAGTTACTTCTTTATTCCAGTTATTAGTTGCATTTTACTTTACCCAGTTATATGAGTTGCATTTTTTATGCATCTTTTTCTGTTTGAAAGAGGAAACAAAATGATATTGCTTAAGACACGCTCAGAATAGGCTGATAACTTCAGTCTTGCATAGCACTTCACAATAAGAGTTATCCTTTGCTGTATGATTGTTACAAATTCAGTATTACTTTGAAGTGTTGGTAATTACATTACAAATTGAACATTAGAGCAATACTTGTGGACTGTTCTGTAGCATGGTTTTACATGTAAAATGTTGACATATTTCTGAATAAAATTTGTGTTTCTTACAGTAACTTCTGGTGGGGAAGTAGTAATATCTTTTTGTCACTTGTATAGGTAAAAGAGAGTTTATGTGGATGTGTAGTATAGGTAAGACTTATTACCAAGTTCCTGGAAACCTCATATGTGGCTGCTACTGTCATATAGTTGTATTGGGGGGAAAATATAGAAAGAGTTTATTTTCCCCTGAATTTAATGGTTTACATTTGGAGTCTGCCTCAAAATGAGAAACTTGAGTGCGGTTTTATGTAACGGTAAGACTGATCTGATGGTGGCTGTTTAAAAAACCCTGAACAAAACAGCTTCCATTTAGCTGGTTAATTAGGTTGATATCACTAACCTCCATTAAGTTTGTCCATTGTATAGGTAGTAAAATAGTTTACCTCAAGATCCCCCAGTTGAATCAAATTGACATAAGTTTCCATTGCTTGTATCATTTGACCCTGCATCTGTTGAGTCATCAGATCAGTAGCAATTAGAAAGAAAAATAAGCAAGGCAAGTGGCAAGATGATCTCTTTAGCAACAGTTTTCTGTTAAATCTCCTCAATTTCCATGTAATGCAATACCTTGAAGCTGCACTGGTGTATGTGCCTAACCTGCATGTTTTCTTTGATGTTCCTTCTTTTGTGTTCATGGATATATATAATTCCATTTTTAAGCAAGCCTGGAATCCTAAACATCTTTTGTATAGTTTAGCAAAGAAAAATACTTAAATCCTTAATACTCTGTGCTGGTAGGAATTTGATTTTGACAACTGTTTGGACTCTACTAATTTTCTTTCATTCCTGAAAGAAGTAATTTGCTTCCCAATACATGATTCTTTACTTTGTATTTCCATCACTGTTGTTAAATTTTGCAGTTTACTTATTCCTGGCTTATGTATGTGATGGTCATTCTCCTTGTGGATTGTAATATTTTTGAGGATAGTCTAAAGTTTTTAGTTTCTAGAAGAGGAAGGGCATGATTTACTTGCATAATTTTACTTCCATGTTTTCTTTCTCAGCCTCATCTTTTAATTAAGTTTATAAAGTATTACTTAATTTTACTTCCTTCTTGTAGGACTGAATGCATCATGATCACTGTTACATAGTAGTCTACCTGCTTAAATTGATTGTACTTTCTAAGGAGGAATTCACGAGGCAAAATAGCTGCCAATACCATAAAGTAGAAACATTTGATCCATATTTTAAAAGCTATTGATGATAGCTTTAGATGTAGAAACTATATACTGTTTTAGTAGATGTAGTATAGGCCTTAAGATAGATAGTATAAATAACAAGTTTCTGAAGAAGTCTAATGGACAAGAAAAGGCTTGTATTGAAGGAACACTGATTTATTTTTCTTGTTTATAGTATCTGTCTCCTCGGAAACCGTACATTGTCAAAACGCAACTTTGAGGTCTGTGCCAAATTTACTGAAATCAATAATGAAACAAAGACTACACCTTTGTGGCGCCTGTTCTGTGATAGTTCTTTGCTTAATGCTACATGTGATGACTACTTTAGTCTGAATAATGTAACAGAAATCCAAGGAATTCCAGGAATAATGAGTGGAGTTCTAACAGGTAAGTTGGAAAGCACAGTGATTTAAAAGTTTTTGGACATTATTAATATGGCAAATGGCTGGTCAGTAATATAGTGGCCTAGTCTGTCATTGTATCTTTATCCCTAACCTGTGTGAAAGATTGGTACCTTGAGCTTCTTCCTATGAAATTTTCATCTGGTTTTAGAATCTTAGTATCAAGTGCTTTAATATGAGGGTAATTGGAGTTTTATAGGTTCTCTTTCAAAAGCCATTGTTCAGTCAAAAAGGTAATGAAGTACTTATTGCAGCTTTTTTTAAATATGTATGCCAAACACACATTTTGATAAGCCATTCATGAATACATTTTCAAACTCTCCTGAGGGAGAACTTGTTTCCAGTTAACAGGTGGTGCAATGAGAATGAAGTTATGTGGATTGTTCAATGTGTACAAGTTAGTGACTGAATTCAAGAAAAGAAATCTGCAAAGTGTATAGATTTTCTTCTCTTTACAGATCTATGTGGTTGTGGCAGTTTAGAATTC
Source organism: Parus major (assembly GCF_001522545.3). Lineage (NCBI taxonomy): Eukaryota > Metazoa > Chordata > Aves > Passeriformes > Paridae > Parus > Parus major. The sequence continues at coordinate 53,735,519 of NC_031769.1, forward strand.
AAATTGCATTGAGTCATAGGATTTGTCTTAAATGCGTAATAATTTGTGTTGCACACACACAAATAATGTTTATGGGAATGAAATGGATACTCTGATACCTCTCCTTTGCATTCCCTTAAAATAATATTTGATTTATATAAATATGCTACATAGGGACACTAGACAATCACTGCTGCCATAGTACTCCAGTTTAAAATATCACATATAAAGTGTACAAATATATTAAAAGATACTAAATGAATCATAGGCTTCTCTGAATCTAAATTTGTGGTTTTTTAAAAAAATAATTTTCTCAATGAAAAATTAAATTATTTGCTTGTTATGAGAAATGTAACTTAGAGTTTGTTCTCTGAATTTTATAATTTGCCATATGCATATCTACAGTTTTTCATGAATAATTTTGCATTTCCTGCCCCAGCTCACAAGTCAGCTGTATGTTACAGTTTTTTCCTACCCTGTAAGATTTAAGTTGTTCTTTTACTTTTTGGAGGTTTCAGGCTGAGTACTGAGTATTTTTTTTTTTCTTTTGTAAAGATGTACTTTTGTTCCAATCAGTTTAATGTTTCATTGAACAAGCAATCCTGTATAAAAGTGTATTTTTCTAATTTATTCTCACATAACACAAAGATCATTAAAGACCAGGAGTCTGCTGAATGCTCAGTGTGAGCAGCATGCTTTCCAGTATTCACTGCTCTTTGCTTACCTATAGTGAATTTCATCAATTCCATTATGTTTACTTACTGAATTTGAGAAGTTTTTTGTTTTTTTTTTTAAGTTCATTGCAGTTGTTTTTCTTTCTAAAAATTTGAATTAACTGAGAATTACCAGCAGGCTCTCACCTTGGTGATAGCTCCTATTTTTGGGCTGTTCGCGTGTACTGGATAGCACTGGTTACATCCTGGTGGTCATTCTTGTAGAGGCTTACTGGTGGCTCTTCTGCATTACAAAGCTGTATTTCCATCTACTTTTACCTGTTGTTTTCTGTCTTTGAGCTCATGTTTTTTTATCCACGTGAGGAGATTTCCTCTTATCCAATGTCTGCTGTAGATTCCTTGGGTGTGGAATATTTTAAAAACATGGGAAATACAGATGGACTGATCCAACCTGATTGCCTTAATTTATGTTTCCCTCAAGGAATTTGAATACTTTTGACAATTTTCTTTTACAAAAGCTGAGTTGAGGCTTCCCCAGTTTTTCAAAACTCCAGAAAAACTCTGAATAACTACTGAGTTTTTCAGAACTCAAAGATGACTCCCATGTTTGTTGCCTGTATAAACTGCTATTGTTGCTATTGACTGTTCATGTACAGATGCTATTCATGAGTCTTTAGTTTCTGTGTCTCCCTGAAACACTTTTCAGTGATAGAGATGGCCTTCCATTCTCCTTGGGTATCAATACTATTTCACGTCAACCTCAGGTCTTTCAGTGTTCTTGGAGATCTCAGGCTGAAATGGCTTTTCCTGCTTTTGAAAATATGCGCTCTCCTTCTGTTCACTGATGAACATTTCTGTGAACAAGAACTACTCTGTAGCAATGCATTTCACTATTCTAGTTACTCCTAATGCTAAAACTAGGTGTCTTACTTGCTGAGTGTGAGCACACATTATGATACCTAGTGTAAGCTTGAGCTCTCGTGGCAGAGATTTCTCAAGGAGAGTTTTCTTCCACTTGATGTATGTTCTGCGTTGTGTGAAGACTTTGGAGCTGCAGGCTCTGCACATTAAATTTTCTTGGGCTGTGACTGGGAATATTCAGATGCCATGACTGGGTGTCTCAGGAAGTGTGCTAACTCCTCACACCATTTATTGGGCACTGATATACAGTAAGTATTCATCTCTTATATGCCTTCTGTGAATGTTGTCTTAACAGTCATAAGTCATTTTGCAAGCGGCTAAATATGTCTATAACCTGAACAAATATGATACAGTTCTGCAAGTAGCTTAAATCAACATTGTTCTGACGTTGGTACTGTGTTAGTCTGATACATTGTACCAGTTCTTGTGTAGGTATCCTAAATGTTAGCTGTTAGAGGAACCTTAACAATTAAGGAGTGGTCCTAGAAGGGCCAAATGTCTGTACTTTTCTGAAAAGTCATTCTTTTTCTCTCATCCTAGCTTTTAAGTCCACTTGGATTATCACTTTTGGGAAAATGAGTAGGGGAAAGCTCTGTGTGACATGTTACGAAATGGGAATGTGATTTCTATTTAAGAAAATATCTAAGCTGATTTTACCTATTTGTGCTGGCATGCAGAGTTTTACATTAAGTTGTATGCATTGCAGTACTCAGGTCATTATCACTCCTTTGTCATGCTGAATAAAGGGCACAAGCTGCTTATTAAGAGTTTAAGTGGTTTTGATTGGTAATTCAAACTGATTTTTGGGTTTTCTTCCTATGTTTCACAGTGGGTAGATAGATGCTAATTCGGAGATACAGTCTTATTTTATATCACTCATAAAATCTCTGCTAAAATTCCTGAAATTTAAAATTCTCTTGTTTCATTAACTCTTCCTATGGCTTCAGTTTTATCTCTAGATCAGTCTGTTACTCCTCTTCATCTGATTGTAGTAATACACATAGTATTTCTTAGTAAATAATACTTTTAATCTTTGCTCTACTTTCTCTTCTGTTTTTCATGCACACTTCCACGTATGTTTACCGACTGTAAGATTTTTGTTAAAAATCTGTGTATGAGTACCCTATCTTTGGCCACTTATAGTTTAAAGTCCATCTTCTATTGTGCTCAAGGTTACTTTTGGTTTTATAAAGGCTTAGAATACTGTACTTAAATTCCCTGAAGTTGTTCAGGATGTCTAAAAATTGGCTATTTGATCATTCTGGCAGTCCATGGGAATTGTTTATTTCCTTCCTATAAAATCCTTTGCCTTCTTGACAGGCCAGGAGAGTATCTACTTTGTTTTCTCACATATGATAGGACAACTTGTTTCATTTTCAAATAAGAATCAGTGTGGTCTGTTCTCACAATCTTATCAAGGTACACAACCAGTGTTTTCCACAAATGTAAGCTCTCAAAAGTTACTGGCTCTTTGACCTATCAGTCTTCAAACAAACATACTTAGTTTGCTGGGGAATTTAAGCCATATTCTGCTGGGGTTTTTTTGCTTATCAGTGGTGGTCTGGAGTCTGGTTACCCTGTTTTTGGCTAAAGATGTGGTAATAGTTTGCCGTTAACAGCTGAATCCTGAACTGCTATCCAGGATTGTTCTGTACAGCAGGTCTCAAAGAACTCAAATTACTGTTAAGTAATATTTATTTTTCATACTGCTCCTCAAAATACGAGACCAGGAAACATTACTGTATACTAAGATTCTCTGAACCTGGAGATAAGTTTCCTTATTTTTTCACAATGGTATATCTGTGTGCCTGTACATTCTACAAATACGTTAGAATTTAATTCTATTACACAACTTTCCTTTAAAGGAAGAGAAAATTTTGAAGGACACGTTTCACATTTTTACTGGCATGGACTGGAATGCCCACCAGTTACAATTTGTATTAATCATACTGGGAAATGACATGATTTTTGTGTAAGAAAAAGGCATCTGATTCCCAGGATTATAGCATTCTCACTAGTTGATATCCTGAAACAGAGAGATGACACTGACTTCTGCTTTTTCCCCCACCTTGTAGATAATCTCTGGAGTGTCTATTCAGAAAAAGGATCAATTGTTGAGAAAAAAGATCAGCCATCAGTTGCTGTATCAGAAGAGTCAAAAATGAGTGGACTTCCTTATGTTTTTACAGACATCATGACCTACTTCACAATGCTTGTAGGGATTTATTTCCCATCTGTGACAGGTAAACACAACTATTTTTCTTGCATGTGGATGTGTACTTACATCTGAAAAAAAGCCTTCCATGTGAAAATTTTTGATTTTCACCAATCTTATAGGTGACTCATGCTGTTGCTAGTTCTGTGTCTGAGTAGATGCACCTACAACCTTCTGGTGCTAGGGAGGCATAGGTCATGGCTGGATGACTTTTGGAAGTTATAGAACTTAAACAAAAAATCTGTTTAAGGGCAATTTCTTGTCTGCAAAGAAAGCAAAACTCTCATGTGTTACTAAATGCTTATGCAAAATAAGGTGCATACCTTTATAATGCATTAATCTTCAAAGGCATGAGAGAACAGTTTAATATTAAAATGATTCTTCAGGTGTCCAAGCTGCCTGGTTAACTGCCTGAGATTTGTTTACATGTCAAATATTATTTTGCCATATTAACTGTGTAGACTTTTTTGTCAAGCTTAGAGTAGTTGCATTTAATTTTGCTCAGCTCATGCTTGACTGAAAAAAGCAGACATGTTTTATCTTCAGAAGTCCCAGCTGAAGTAATTGTAATATCAAGTAGCAGAATAGAACTCCAATATGGAGTCTCAGCACTGTTTGCTAGTTATGAAGTGGAGGCATCCCTTTGTATTCACTGTTAGAACCCCACTGCTCTCATTTCTTTACTTCAGACTCTTACCAACATTCCATCATATCTGAACCCATGGTTAATGTTTCATTCCATGAAGTCTGACAGTGTTTTTGCACTGGAAAATCTTGACATTAGCTTCCATGTTTTTGCTTCCAGTGGTCAGGTCAATTCTAGGAGAGATGGCAGAATTATTGTATGGGTTATTTCCCTTCTGTCACAGTATGTGCTACAAAATAATTATTTTCTAAGATTCACATGCATGCATACATGTGATTTTTCTAACCATACTTTTTCTTGCCTGCTCCTTTCTTTCTTGCTTCTAAGCTTTTATTTGTTAGTTTATTGATTTGCTTGCTTACATCTGCTTGTTGTGATGGTCTGTTTAGTAGAAAGTTAGTGTATTAGGTCACACTGGCTAAAATTGCTAAGTCACTATTAATTTATATCATTCATCCTCAGTAGCAAAATCACTATTCATGTAGTTCTTTATTTCAAGAATGATTCTGAGGTAATGTTTGAAAGTTTTTTTTTTTAAATCTGTCTTCTTACTGACCTTTATAGGATTTGCTTATTCAAGTGGGTAGTAGAAACACAGGTTTCTGAATAAAATGAAGATATAAATCGAGGATTTGTGCAGGATTATAATATACTTCTGTAGCCTGCTCCATTGGTAATCTTTGAGTTAAATTTGGCTTAAAATTAGATGTTCTTATTATATTAGTTATTATCATGGATATTCTAATGGAGTTATTATTCATTGTTTTTATGACATAAATTTTGTCTCTTTTTAAGGTATTATGGCAGGTTCAAACAGATCTGGAGATCTAAGGGATGCTCAGAAATCTATTCCTACTGGAACAATTTTGGCTATTTCAACTACATCTTTTATTTGTATCCTTTATATTCTGCCTTTTTTTCTAGTCTGCATTCTGTAGATTTTTGTAGGTATTTCACAGGTTTTTCAATGGAAAGTCATTAGAGTTCCCTGAGTAGAAAATGAATGAAATCTTACTGAAAAGAAATATTTTGTATTTGTCTAAAATATCAGTATTTAATGTTATTAAAATATGTCAAATTTTATTAACAAATATATGTATTCTACTAGTGCTTCAAATTCCAAGATATAATTGATGTTTTTAGTCAAGTGATCCAAAGGTTTCTAGCATTAGGTGATTGTTGTCATACTCAATGTAACCAGATCTTAAACCAGCAACCAGCAATAGAAGTTGCTGGTCCTTTACAACCTAGAGTACACAAGTACTTGCCTATTTGTATGAGAAAATACCTGTTCTGTTGCATGATATATGAGCTGACTACTTCCAATACTTCACAAATCACTGTGAATCAAATACAGTCATAAAGAACATAAACTAAAAAAAATTGTAGCAGGGAAGAACTAAAAAAATCAAACAGAAAAGCAACCAGGAAATGCACACACATACTTCATTGTCATGGGCATTTTCATTTCATACCTAGGTGAAAAATGGTGGGGTTTCCCCAATGTGATTTCTTAGAGAGTAATCTTCCTTCAGTCTCAGTAACAGATCTCTCCTGTATAGTGTTGTTTGGTGCCTGTATAGAAGGTGTCATATTAAGAGATAAGTAAGTTATATTCAACTTCTAATATTACATGGAGTATATATAATCATAGGATATATCAATAGGACTTACTAATGGCTCTTCTGTGAAATATCTATGTGGTATATATTTATTTTGCTTAGTTTAAAACTGGAGGGAAAGCTTGTCTCTTAAACTGAGATGGCTGCAAAAACTACTTAGGTCATTAGACTGTATGCCTTCAAGAAGTAGAAGCAGAATCTAAGATAAATGTGTGAAGTTGAACCTGCCTAATAAAATGTTCTTGATGAAGAAAATCATAATTAGTATTTGCAGAGCTGATGGATAGGGGTAAGAGGATATTACTTTAGGAGAAGTAATAGGCTTTTGAGGAACAAATTAAAAAATTTGAGAGTTACATGACAAGGGGAGTTTATAAGACTGCAGTGCACCATCAGACCTATGATTTCCATTATTTTTTGTTTTAAAATCTCAGTAGTACATCAGGAGTCATATTGGCTTTCAACCATGTAATTTCCTGATTAAAACAGCACAATAAAGAGAGATTGCTTGGTTGGGAAATCTTATGGTGCACACTCTAACGTAGTGTTTATTGTTAAGAAGTGGTGGTGTCCAGAAAGATTGAAATGTGGGTGTTGAAGCTATAGCAAAAGTTATTTTAATGCCTACTGATTCTTCTTGTTTTAATTATTTTTGTTTCCCCTCTTCTTTCCTAAGGTTTGGAGAAGCAGTTAATGGAAATCTGGTGGTTGGTACACTGGCCTGGCCTTCCCCATGGGTCATTGTGATTGGTTCGTTCTTTTCAACATGTGGTGCTGGTCTCCAGAGTCTCACTGGGGCACCCCGGCTGCTGCAGGCCATTGCAAGGGACGGCATTGTACCGTTTATTCAAGTGAGATTTTTTTCTATGTTCTTGTTACAGTACTTCCAATGCAGCTACTATTTTGACAAAAAAAAAAAAAAAGAAAAAGAAAAAGACACATTATTTCTGCTGTTCCTGTAAAATGCGAAGAAAATATTTGGGAGCTCAGTTCTATTTGTGTAGAATAATAGATCACTCTATTATTGTAGGACAAAGTTTGAGCTCCAATATTTTTGTGCAGTGCAATTTAATTATATTTGCTTTTACACATGAAAGTTAGTGGTTCCAAACTGAGAATTTAGTATTCTATAAATGGAAATAAATTAACTAAGAAGCAACTAAAAACTGAACTTGTAGACTCTAGGCTGTGTTTACTGCTTGTATTTATGAACAGAGTTATTTAATCTCACTATAAAACTGCATAAAACTTCTCATATTATGGAGATGAAATTCTAATTTTTAATCATTCTCGTAAGGTAAATGAAGTCAGCAAAGATGTAGCAATAGAATTCTATCCCCATGACTCCAAACATGAAGATTTGTTCCAACATCTGTGTGCATGTTTTAAGAAGAAATAAATCAGATTTTTCTCAAAGTAAGGGAGTTGGCAAAGAGAAGGGGATGAGAGAATTATTGCTGGGCTGCTTCTCAAAAAAACTCCAAAAGATAATAGTGTCTGGAGAGCAAAGCTGTGATCTCTATGGTGAAGTTTGGAGTTTGAAAGCTTACCTCAAGACTTGCAAGACAATCTGTATCTGTAACAGGAAATAAATACACTAAGTATTTATGGAGGGACTGAGTAGTGGTGGGGTTCGACTTGTCAGTGGAAAGGGGTTGTAATGTAGTAAGTTCTATATTTTGGGTAGTATAGAGAAATATAGACAAGAAAAACTTGCTTCTGACTGAAGCAGAAAAAATTTGGTAGAGAAAGGATGATGTTATGATGTCTTCAGAGTTAGACTTTAAAGGAATGAAGAATCAAAAGGAAAGATTTGTGGTTTGGGAAGTGAGAGAAAGGGCATTGAAGAGAAGCAGGATGTTTAAAAGAGGGGTTTGACACTTGAGGATGCACTTGCTGTTTTGGAGTGATATAGTTACTGCATGGACAGTCAAGGAAATGCAAGGAAATTATTATAGAAGCAAGAGTGTGATGTATTTAAGGAAAAAAAAAACCCAAAAGACTTGAAACGTGAATAGAAAGAAAAGGAATTTTAATATAATGGTAGGAAAATTGATGGAGGACAGGAAGCTAAAAGAAGACAACAGCATGGAGAATGAATGACAACTTAATTTCTGTAATTGAATGGGGGAATATGGGGGAAAATAAATACCACCTCAGGTAAAGCATTTTGCCATCTGTCACCAGTATAGCTTGATAGAATTCTCCACAAAGGAAATTACCACGTGCAAAATGACTTTTGTTAGGGCTCTGTGCAGGATCATAGTCTTATCTAAGTTCTCTTTAAGGGACAATATTATGTTGATAAGTACTGAACTGACACCTAATTTCTGTGTTATAAAAAGTACTGGCCTAAACTATATTAGCTTTTTACTAGGCATGAATCTCAGGCATATAGTTTTTAATTTTCTTAAGCACATTTCAACAGCAGCTGCCATAGGACTTTAATGTTATGTAGTCATTGCTTACTTTAGGTAAGCGTATTTCATATTGGAAATGTGTGGTTTGCAATTTTAGTTTTGGCTTTTTGTAGTATAGATTGCATCATTTTCCTTTCTTAATAGTAACTACTTTTAGTTCCAGTTAGAACTGAGTAAGTTAGTTTGATTAGTAAGTGATTTGCACCACTGTTTATTACTGTATAATGAACAGCTTTCCCTAATCTTACTGTAAACTTGAATTGAACTAGATATTTGGTCATGGAAAAGCAAATGGAGAACCAACTTGGGCACTGCTCCTCACTGCTGGTATTTGTGAAATAGGAATTTTGATAGCCTCTTTGGACAGTGTAGCACCGATTCTTTCAATGTAAGTATGAGTGTGGTGTTTTGTCTTCTTAAGTTAAATAGTATTGTCTTTTAAAATTAACTAGTAATTATTTTTCTTTTTGAAATAATATGTGTTAGACTTTGTTTTCTAGCAAATTATATTCATATTTGATCCTGGAAATAATATGAAACAACAAAATGTTTTGCCTGAACTAATTTCTAGGCACAAAAATGTTTTTCACTGAGAGAGATCTGGAATGCTAATAAAAATACGTTCAACTTTTAAAAAACTTGTATTTTAAAATAACAAGTACTGCTAATGTAGGTCAAGTGCCTCTAACAGAGACAGACAAAATCCAGTATTTTAGAATATGAATAGAATTTTATTTTATTGACTTGGTCCAGAATATGATACCATCTGAGCTACTATAGAAAGAGATAAAAATTAATGCTGTCTCAGCCAAAAATGATATGCCATGATTGTCAGTTATTTGCCACATTTGTCTCCAAAATATGTGTTTGAGGGTCTATATTATGGGAGTACTATATTTTGAGGCCTAATATTCTATAAGTAGTCATAATGTAGGTTTTGTATTCTCTTGACCGCTGTGAACATGGTGTAACAGGAGGGTGGACACCTTCCTTCCCTTTTTTGGATTGTGTTTACGTTTTAATGCACATCTGACTAGTACATTTCTCATTAGAAATTGCTCTTCCTTTCTTAACAGGTTTTTCCTTATGTGCTATATGTTTGTAAATCTGGCTTGTGCAGTTCAGACGCTTTTGCGAACTCCCAACTGGAGACCACGTTTCAAGTATTACCACTGGTAGGGAATATTTCTAAATATTTCTAAAACTAACTATAGAGCCCTAAGTTGTTGATTTTATTGCAACAATAAAATCTCTTTTCTGACTTAAATGAGTTATGATTCATGCACTCAATAAGAGCATCATTTGTTTTCATGTGTTTAGCATAGCGCCGTAGTAATTACAGTGATCATGAAAACATGTGGCTAATACAGATGATTTGGAAAGGGGTTAGAGGATGACATTTTATTCTGCTTAGAAACCCAGAGATCTTCAGTGTGAAAATGAGAATGAAAAACTATAAAATCTGCCTTGTATATATAATTAGAACTGGTAAAAGTGTCCAGGAAGTCTAGGATGATTTTCATTTTGGTTATGCAAAAAATACACAAACTCAAAACTTCTGCAGAACAAAAATCTCATTCGATATGCATCAGTTGGCTCATTGATGATGTGATGACTGGTTTTAAAATATGCTTTGGACATTGCATTTGATAACTGAAGTTTAAAAAGTGAGTAAAGATCAATAATACAAAAGGTGAAAGTGTGTTCTTTCTGTTTAGTCTTTTTTAATGGGTTAAGAGTTTAAACATCTCAAACTAATATTGGGAAACTTCTTGGTTTTTTTAACTGTATCTTAAAAGTACATAATTTAATTAAAATAATTCTATTGAGAAATTTTGCTGCTGAAATAACCTTAAATGCTAGAGCATTTAGTAGATAAGCTGGTGTAAGAGTTACTTATGATTTTCCTTTTAAAGAGTTGAGTGAAAATGAAATGTTGCAGTTTTGGCTTTGAAAAACTTGTTGAATCTGCTCAGTAGTTACATACTAATTCTACATCTAGCCCTCCAAATACATACATTTGGCAATAATTCCTTTTCATTTTTTCTCAGAGACATTAGTGAGGCAGCTGACTCACTGTGTGACTACTTTTAGCCAAAGCAGATGTTTTAATGTTCAACTGGAATTGGGATGGCATTTTATTTTTTGAGTGAAAGTAGAGTCTGAGAATAATTCAGGCGTAAAAGAGTGGCTGTTGTTCTTTTACACAAACTACAAGACTGATGTCCTCAGAACTGGTAGAAAGCATTTCCTTAGTTTAAAATTTAACTCAGTGTTAATATGTTATATTGTCAATGTCAATATGTTACCTTGTCAATATAGTCAAAGTTAGCTCTAATTTGGAAATCAGGTGAAAATGAATTTGGGAGGTTGTATATAACTAAAAGTTTACACAGAACTGTCCATTTTGAGATGATTTACATCTATTTTTCGTAAGTGTAGGCAAAGAAGGCATATAGACTTAAGTTTGGAAATGCTTTTGTAATTTTTTCAGCTTACAGTCTGAAAATCAAGTCTTCTTGATTTGTAACCTTTAGAAGATGTTTTTCTGTATTCTATTGACTTGTGTTATTGGCCAAGAGACAGACCACAACAGATGTAGAGATTAGAACTGATGAGTCAATTTGAATTTAAACTAATCAGCTATTTTTGCTGGGAGTAACAAAGTTGTTTATTACTGTTTGATTTTTTTTAGCCTAAATTCAAATCAACAGTAATAGGTGATAATGTGTTTTGAAACTGACCTTACTTGGAGATACTGAAGTTTCAACACTGACAAATGTAGTAAATCTATTGCTTTATCTCATTTAGATGCATTATTCATGTCACACAAAGGTTCTGAATGCAATCTTTTCGTATAAGCTAAATTGGGGCAATGTAGTTTTTATTTTATAGTAGCTAAAAAATAGCCTTTGAAGGATAAAGGCCTTTTTGGAAGTTAACTTAAATAAGAAATTAACTTTGTAGAACATTTGCATGCCTATTTAAAAAAATGGAAAAAAATGGTTTCTTTTAGGACTCTTTCATTCCTGGGGATGAGTTTATGTCTTGCCTTGATGTTCATTTGCTCTTGGTACTATGCTTTGATTGCCATGCTAATCGCAGGATGTATATACAAATACATAGAATATAGAGGGTAAGACCATATATCTTATTTATTCTATATTTAATATCTTTACTATTCAGCAAAAAGCTCTTTTGTGTAAAATAGATGCAACTGAAGTAATAAAGTTCAGAGTATTCTTTGAAACAAGGTAAGATCTGATCTCTGTTAAGGGTTATAAGTTTTCAGATTTGAATTTCTCTGGAAGCTCTGTTACAAACTTTTCAACACTGAGGAGTGACAGGAATAAGAACCACTAAGTCTGGGAAACTCCTGTGGGAACAGAGATGATGATGTAAACTTTTGATACTTCAGGAATATTACCTCTCAATATCAAGCGGCAGCTATTACAGAAGTATAAAATAATATTACTTTGTGCAGAAGTTCAAACTCTAGTTTTCTGTGTGTGGACTTGCTTACTCTCTAGAATTAATCTCTAAATTGCAACATACTTTGCACTGTATGCGTTTGTCAAGAGATGGTCATACCTGTAGGACATTCTAATCAACTATGAGTCTTAAAGAGCATGCTGTGTTCATAAAAAACCTCCAAAAAACAAAACCAGCAAACAACACAAAAAAACCCCAAAACAACAACTAAACAACATATACAAAGACTTCAGGTAATTATGATCAGTAAATGTGCATGCTATCCTTTTCTAAGGAAAGACACCCTATGCTGAAAGAAAATAGTAAGATCTTGGAGCAGGAAATTGAAGCTGGACCACTTCTTTTGATGAGTGATTAAGCACACCTCTTAGGTGGATCAGCTGGTATAAACTGTTCCACCCTGTGGTTTCTCCATCTTTTAATATCTCCATTTTCCTATTAGATGCTTTCCTGGATTATAACATCTCCATTTACTGGGCTAATCATAAGGAAATTAATTTTCTGATTTTAGTAAGGAAGTCAGATCAGATGGTAACAGTTCTGCATGCATGTGTGTATATATATGTGTGTGTAGGTGCAAACATAATATTATCCATAATTCCCAGTTCATATATAAGTTCTACAAATGTTGACACATACCAGGACATTTACCTTGTAGGAGGAGATGCTTTACTAGAGGTAGCAAAGTTCAGAGAAAATTCATGAGTGAAAATCAGGGAGGGAGGGTGGGTAAGGGAGATGGACCACCCCTTGCCATTGTAGAATCCACTCCTGACCACTTTCAGTCACCAATATTCTAGTATTGGAATTAAAGGGACTGGAAAATGTAGGGAGACTGAGAATGGTCAGGAGAATGGATGGAGCTTTTGGCTTTCTGGGAGAGAAGCTGGGAAGGAAAGAGAGTGGAGAAGGCTATAGTGGTGGTGTTAAGGGCAAGATAGGTTATACTAATCCATGTGAAGTCAAGTTTCACTTGTTAGTTTTGCTGCTTTAAAATAATTCCTTTGAAGTATCCTTTGCTTATTAATTCTAGTGCTAAAAAGCAACTTAAGTAGCTCTTACCGTTACAAAAATGCTTCTGAAGTGTGAATAAACCAGACCATAGTAAATATTTATACATATGGAAAAAATTACCTTGAAGGGGCCTTGAACTGCCTCACTTTGGTTAGTCTTCAGTCTGGATTTAAGTCTACAAGACAAGGTGTTTTTTATGCATTCATGCAACAAAAGAGTGATCATCCATTATCCCCCACATAAAGGAAAAGTAGTTGATTTGCATAAATAAGTAGACCCTGTTAATTGAATCTCTTTTGTATCCTGAAGAGCGGAAAAAGAATGGGGTGATGGAATCCGGGGACTGTCTCTGAATGCGGCTCGCTATGCTTTGCTTCGTGTTGAAGATGGTCCTCCTCACACCAAGAACTGGAGGTAGAGTCCTATGTTTTTTGGGGTCACTTAATTCTTGAAATATGGAAATATATTTGGAATACTGCTGGTAAAGCAGTGAAGTAAAGATAATGTAAAATTCACCTTTAAAATAATGTTTTAACTTTGGCATAGCAATGATGTCATTGCAGTACGACTACTTTACTGAAATGTAATGTGACTTGTCAGCATCTAATCAACTTTGCTGGAAATATGTTCAACCTAACTCATACTTCTGACATGGTTGACATGTTTTTCAAAAGTGCAGACGAATTGTAATGTTTGATTATATATACACTTTTCAGATTTAAAGAAACAGTTATCGTTGAGTCTCAATGTCTCTACAGAAGAAACACTGCAATTCCATAAGAGTTTGCTTTTGTATATGTTCCCTCTCAAATACAGTGTACAGATCTACAGAGGACCCTTTATTTGTTTAAATTAATTTTTGTGGTATTCTTTTTTATATAGCTTCATCCAATAGTAGCACTTTCTAAATTACTTAGATGCCATTAAAACAAAATCTCACATTTTACTATAATGGAGTTAGATGTCCACTACTATTTTTGCAATATATTTTTTTACTTGCTAAATTTAATTGTCCTCAAAGCCAACCTAAAAAATCACTTAACATTTAAAAACGAAGGACATTTGCGCATTTTCAGTTCTGATGAATGTAATGTGATACTTTAATTCTAGTCACTGCTCAGTGGTAGTATCATGGGATGCATGCACATGCAGTGTTCTGTTGTCCTTCAGTATAATGCCATTATTTTACCATTTTTCCTGGGACTGGTGAACTTGGCATCTCAGAGACACCACTGTAATAGCCAACACTATTACATGTTGACTGCTTCAGTTCCAAATGAGGTATTTTTCTACTGTGTCAATATAATTGCTAGAACTGAACCATCTCATTACATCTTTAACTGTGCTAGTTTTGAGGTAGGAAGTATGATCCAACTTGTCATCAGTCTTTTGAATTTGTAGCAATGACAGGAGAAGTATAAAATGTTGGGAAAAACAAGTAGATTGCATATGGATTGAAGGAAATAGAGCGTGCCCTTATCTAGTGTGCAGTTGGAACTGAACTTCGGGTACTCTTGGTATGATTAAGGGGTTAACTGTCCTTTTGTATGGACCTATGCAGGTAGAGGGATGGGTCGTTATGAACATCATGAAAATCCAGAAGGATAAGTGCAAGTTCAGTACCTGGTACAGGCATATTCAGAGCAGTGATACAAGACTGGGAAGCTGCTCTGGTAAAAAAGAACCTGTAGATAGTAATCAGCAGTGTGTCTTGGCAATGGCATACTGATCAGTATTGGCAGGAGGATAGATGGTACATTGAGAAGTAAATATATTGGGAAATAATTATTTTTGTTTAGCACTCATTAGAATACATTTAGAAGATTTCTTCCATGTTTTTGTACCGTGATGTAGGAATGGTAAACTTCAGTAGATACAACTGCAGGTGATGGCTGGAGCACCTAAGCATCTCCTCTGGGAAGAGACTGAGGAGATCTATGCTTCTTCATCTTGGAGGAGACTGAAGAGGAGCCTAAAAGCTATTACAACTAACTTAAAAACATGCAAAACCTAAAAGAAGGTTATTAAGGAGATGGAGTCGGCTTTCTTACAGGAGATTAGGATAGGAGAATAAGAGAACATGATAAAATAATTAAGCATTGAAGAGGTGACTTAGAGGTCCGTTTCTAGAGGTTTTGCAAATCCAACTGAATGAAGCAGTAAACAATGTGATGTGCATTCAGTGTGTAGTCATTTCAAGCGGCAGGTTGCACCAGATGACATTGGAAGAGTGATTTTATAATTTTCTAGGTAAAACTGGTCTTTAAGGGATCTTTTCAAAATGATATTGTGATGATTTATGTGTTCTGTTCTTGAACCATTTTGCTATTGCAAATTATGGCTTACCTGTTTAGGAGTTGGCTGTTTTCCACTGAATTAAGCAATCAATCTGCATTTTATTAATTGTTAATTTTAACTGTCTAGTTCTTCCTACTAAATGTGTGTATGTGCACTAAACTTTTTTTTTTCCCTTTGTTTGGCAGACCTCAACTTTTGGTCTTGTTAAACTTGGATAATAAGCAGTTAGTGAAACACCCTAGATTGCTTTCTTTTACCTCTCAGTTGAAGGCTGGTAAAGGACTGACTATTGTGGGTTCTGTGCTTCAGGGAATCTACTTAGATAAATGTACAGAAGCTCAGAAAGCTGAAGAGGTATGTGAAAGAGATCTTGCAAATTTGCATTACTGTTTAAACGTTGAACCTGGATCTGGATAAGTCATATGTTGAATGGCAATAGACTGTTGTAAAATATTGAATAAAACATATATTTTTGCTTTCAGCACAATCAGGGATTATATAAAAAGAATTGATTGGTGTATGTAACAAAATGTTTTATAAAATTTTCTAATAGGATTAGATAATACTGATACTTCCTAGCTTTTTCTTTGAGAGCCCTGTTCTTACAATTAAATTACATTAAAAAGAAATTTAAAACCCACCCTCCCCCAAAAACAAACAAATAAAAACAACAAACAACACAAAAAAACACTCCAAACCAACAACAAAAAGCAAAACAAAAACAAAACTCACCAAGTTTTAACAAATTACCTTATGAAGAAAACAGCATATATTTAACAAAAAAATTAATGTTTAACTAACAAATGCAAATTTTTGGCATAATATAATCCTCATTATGTGATTTTCTACATCCATCTAGAAATACATACGTCTTTGCCAGAAAACTGTGACCAGGATCCTTCTTGAGATCCTTTATTTTATTTTTCTATTTATACCATTTCTCCAGAGAAAGTAGGATAGGTAGGAAAAATAGTAATCTGTCATATAATTTAAAATTACTTCCAACTATGCTCACAAACATAGGTGAATTTAGTTTCAATATTTCTTTAATAATAGTACTTTTATTTACTTGCCTATGCAAACTCACCTATTCCTATCTTTGTAGAGTGGGGAAATGTTTGGAGAAAGTATCATGTTTCCTGTGCTTTATTGAAATGTCCAAAAGTAGGTTTTTTTGGAAGATACAATTGCCATTGTAATTTCCAAATTAATTAACTGGTTAATTTCTGCAGTGTTGTTCAAAAGAGTACCAGTTGATATGTCTACTATTTTGATCCAAGTAGTCTTCAAAGCTGTGTAAAAACCACTGTGATTTTTTCAGGTATCTCTTAAATAGATGAGCATTTAAAATCTTGAAATGGACTAGCTAACATAGCTAACTGCCCATTTCCTCACAGTTTTCTTTTTTCTTCCTCTTGGTATTCAGGCTAATCCACAGTGTTTTTTAAAAAACAAAGTATAAAGTTAGATCATCTATTTGATATCACATGAAAAGGTTCTAAGGGACTAATTAACTTGAAAACAAGTTGAAACCAACCGTGCTATGTTGTGAAAGTAGTTGTCACTAAGCTGTTGCTTTCAACGTGTATGAGTAGGAAAACAAGATGAAAAATACAAAATCAGGCCTATAAAATACAACAGAAAAAAACCTTGAAATAGAAACTGTTTACCCACAAGAATTTAAAATGTTATTTGTAGGTGGCCTAATTTAGCTGCTTTTGTGAGATGGAAAATGAATGTGTTTAAGGGAGGCCTAGTTCATGGGTTCTCTAGAAAGTGAGACCTGGTGTTAAGATTCAGGGAACTATTGCTTTTAAAAGGAAATGAAGATGAATTGTGAAAGTTTTGGCATCTGGAGGCCTCATTGGTTGTGGAAAATTTAAACTAGAAAGTGTTTCTAGGAGACCTGTAGGAAATAAAGATTTCTTCTGTCTTTAAAAAATACCCATCTATTTAAACTGATAAATCCTCACAGATATTATTTGTACAGACATACTTGCTATCTTTGCTAGCAAATTCTCTGAAGACTCTTTTTTCTCTGTTAAATGGAGTTTCTGATGTGAAGCCACACTGAGCCTGGCACTGCGTGATTGAATCTGTTCCTGATGATTTTTGACAAATTTTGTTTTTTGTAAAATTCAAAATATTTGTGTTTTATGTATTAGTTCTTCCTTCTGAAACATGTTATCTCCCACACAAGTAACTGATTATGATGATGGGGGAGAGGTGTTTAAAGTTATTTAACCAGAAAATAATAAATGCTGAAGCTCATGTTCCCTGGTCAATCTTGATACTAGTTTGAAGGCTTGTTTTAAATTACCTGGTTATGTGTCTTCATGTTTGTCAGTGTTTAAATGGAGGAGAGCCATTCTGAAATTCAAGGGGTGTGGGAAATTTAATCTGGTCTGTTTATCTTGTCATTATTTGGACAGTGCTTCAAATTTTCTCCTGCAACTCTCTTATTCTATGTTGGGAGCTGATAAATAATCAGCCTCTTAATGTCAAAGGTATTTAAGGAACTTTGGCAGCCTCTTCTTCTTAGTATTTGGCATCATGTTTTCAAATGCTTCCAATTCCAAAAGAAAGAACTGATCATTCCAACCATATGTTGCTTTGTCAGTCACTGGTTTTGACTTTACCTGAAGCAATGTTACTTCATTTATCTTTATTTATGTGTTTTTACTCACACCTTGTTCATCCTTCTTTGGAAATAACAAGGCTGAATAATTAAAATAATGAAAAAACTGTGTGTGGTGTCTTTTGGGGGAGGTAGCAATTTGGGCCCTAGTTTTCGTAGAATCATGTTCTCTCTTGGAATTAGTGATTTCTTCATGTTAGTTATACATGGTTGATAAAGTTTTGCTATTATTTAATGCTGTTAGTCCTTCTGGTGTTAATTATCAGTGATGACGATTTACATTTCCTTATATTGCAGAATATTAAGGCCTTAATGGGTGTTGAAAAGACTAAAGGATTTTGTCAGATTGTGGTATCTCCAAACTTCAGAGATGGAATATCCTATTTGATTCAGTCAGCTGGTCTAGGAGGTATGAAGCACAACACAGTCCTGATGGCCTGGCCACAGTCATGGAAGCAGACAGAAAATCGTTTCTCATGGAAAAATTTTGTTGGTATGTGTTTATTGACTTTCTTGTTTGCATTTGTAATTCAACTGTATAACTAATGTGTTTGCTGTGTGGAGGAAATGTGCTATTGAACATCTGGTGGACAATAGAATATTTCACCATATCTGATTTCATCTGGAGTGGGTTTTTTCAGCCCTCTTCAACCATGGGTTTGCTTTTCTTCTTCTAAGTAGGTTGGTCACTAAAATCAGTGTAATGGTTTAGGAATGCTACTTAGCAATTTAGGGTTCCCACTGAGACTTTCCAAACCACATTGCTGCTTGCTTGCCCCTCTTCCTCCTCCTCCACCTGCCCTGGGCTGGGTTGGAGAGAAAAATGAGAGGCACAAAAGTTAAAGATCACAGAATGAGGTAAGAAAATCTTACTGGAAACAGCAGTGAGATAAGAAAATGAGCAGTAAGAACAATAGTGTTAATAACAAGAGGTATGTGAAAGAGTGTGATTCACATGCAGAAATGTCCACTGTGGAGCTTGACCCAACCACAGCTATGCCACTCCAACCACTCCCTCTGGCCCAGAACTGGAGCCACTCAGCTGTTCCTTCTGGCTTTGAACTGGTCCCATGCTTATTCAATACATAATATAGAAAAATACAGAAAAACCCCTTCTCCTTGGAAAAGACTCCCTTACCCCTGCCCCTGGCAATGACCTGAGGTGGTCTAGAATAACCTCTGGGTCCTAGCCATGCCCCCTCCAGGCTGTTGCAAAAATTAACCCTGCCTGGCAGAACTGAAACCTTATCCCCCCATATTCTATACCGTTTATGTCATGCCCAGATCCTACACCTTCCAACTTATATATATGTATATGTACACACAAACAAGTGTCATTTCCACACTCAATATCCATTACTTCAAGATGTCATCTGGAGGTCCTTTTCTGCAGTTCTAGCCATACCCACAGAGCATTTGCTATCATCCATAAGTCAGTGTACAGCTAGATTGTTGGCCAGTTCTTTTCTTCAGTAGTTCTTAAAGCCAGCTGGATGGCATTCAGCTCTGCAACCTGATTTGATCCACCTTGTCCCTCAGTACCTTCTGTGACTCACCACATAGGACTCTGTAGAGCAGCTTTCCATTTTCCATGTGTCTGTACAATATGATAGGAACTATCAGTAAAGAGAGCATAATACTTTTTCAGGTAGCTGATTTCAGGTGGGGCCTCCTCAGGATGTGTCACCTTTTCCTCCTCTGATGTCAGTATGAAATTTTCACCCTTGGGCTAGTTTGTGACGACTTCCAAGATCCCTGGGCAACTGGGGTTTCCTGTTCAGGCTTGCTGTGTGATCAGCATGACCCACTTATTCCACATAACTTCAGTGGCATGATGTGTGGAAGGGATTTTCTCTTTGAACATCTGGCCCAGCACTGGCAGTTACGATGCCAGGAGGAGCTGTGCTTTGCTGCCAGTCACTTCTGAAAAAGCTTGAACACCTTTATAATATATAATATTAAAAATATAATAATTTATAATGGCAATAGCCCTTTTTCAGTATGGGTGTAACAGGCCTCAGATCCTTTGTGTCCCAGATTCCTGAACCTCAGGGATCATTGTTGAGTCTCCCCCAGGTACTGTTTTCCAGAAATTACAGGAAGAACTAATCTCCCTGGCTGCAGTGTAGAGCCCATTTTTCACATCTTGTCCTGTCCTGACTGGTCAAGGGCTACTGCATGAACAATCTTCAGTTGCATTTGTTCAAAAGCTTTTTGTTGTTCAGGACCACACTTAAAATCATTCTTCTTGAGTCATATGATAGAGAGCTTATGATTTGATTGTATTCTGGAATATGCATCTTCCAAAAACTCACACTGCTAGGAAAGCCTTACCTTCCTTCTTGCTGGTTGGTGAGGAAGTAGCTACTGTCTTGTTGACCACATCCATGGCAATCTGATGATGTCCATGTTGCCATTTTATTCCTAGAATCTGAGTTTCCTGGGCAGGTCCTTTGATCTTACTTTGCTTTATGGCAAAACTGGCCTCCAAGATGATTTGGATTATCTCCTCCCCTTTCTCAAAAATTTCTGCTCTGTTGCTTCACAAGATGATGTAATCAATGTATTCAGAGTGTTCTGGAGCTTCACCCTTTGCCAGTGCAGTCTTGTTTCTTATAGCAGCAACTCTGGCCCATACTGGCAGGGCATGGGACATCTCCTCTTTAACTTGCTCTAACTTTTTGAATCTGTCTGCAGTCTTGGACAGCCAAGGCACAGGTAATTAGGGAGGGGAAAAGATGATCTTTATATTGTTGGAATCAGATAGTTGCCTGAAGCACTGTTTGTTCTCCTTTCATTGACATGAATGCCAATGAGTTGGCATACAATGATGGCACATGCTGTACAAATTTCCCCCATGTGGATTGTGTACAATGAACCTCATCTGGATCTACAGGGGCCGGTTTGTTATTTGAATCCCTACAGATTACCTTCAGCACAGCTAATTCTCTCATATTGGATACCTTTTTCCATGGGCTTCCACCTGCATGGGTGCAGTACTTGGTCATCCTTGAGAAAATACCTTTCCTTGATGTTTGACAAGAGTTGCCTCCAGAGGCTGAGAGTTTCTGTCTTCTTCCCAATCCCCTTGCCAATGCTGACATCCCAAGTCAGGGATCCCAGTTACTTGGCTTCACTACCATCTAGTTTCATATCATGGGCAGCAATATCCCAGCATCAGAGCAGCTAAGTCACTAGGGGCTCACCTGACTGGTGGCTGAAATTTCATTTGCGTATCTCACAGCTCACCTGGATGTTGGGATTGGATGATTATCTCTGGCCCTGCCTGTTCCTCCTGTTGTGAGGGTTCCCCTTCCTCTTCATCCTTCACTAAGTGAACTGATTTTGTCTTGGGTTTCTTTTTCTATATAGAGGCAACTGCTACTGGCACAGGTTGTTCTTCTGGTTCAGCTGCAGTTTGAGTGGCCACAATGCCAGTGTCAGTCTGCTTTCCTCCTCTTCCCCCTGAGACTGTTGTCTAGTATTGAGGAATGTCCAATAAATAGTAGCCAAGGCCCAGCATGTTGCAGAACTTCACACCACCCTGGAATTGCCACAGCATTTTTCTGTCAAGCATTCTGTTACTTTACCAGGGTCCTGTAGTTGTTCAAGAGTGAAGTTTCAAACCACTGGAGCAGAATAACTCTTCAAAAGCTGGCCCATTTTCTCCCACTTTCCGTGTCACTCATGACTATACATCCCTGGGACAGATCTCTGAGTAACCTCCCTAGA
The DNA here is from genome assembly GCF_001522545.3 of Parus major. NCBI lineage: Eukaryota > Metazoa > Chordata > Aves > Passeriformes > Paridae > Parus > Parus major. The sequence goes on from NC_031769.1 coordinate 53,757,170, forward strand.
AAACTCCTTCACTGTAAATGTGGTGTAGACTGAGGAGACCTGGCAGGCTTAGTACCAAGAAAATGATTTCTTAACATCCAAATGGAATGCAGACTTCTCAGAATGCAGCAGGCTGAAGGGAGAGGAAATGGCCAGGAAAAGGGGGTGAAAATCTGGGGAAAATCAACCTCCCCCATTCCTCCCACAGAGTGTGTATGATTAGTAAACATGCAAAGGTAGTGCCTGAGGTAAGAGTAGGAGAACAAGTCAATATACATCCCAAATGATCATCATTGCCCTTGATGTTATCATGTCATAAACTGACATCCCTCAGTATATCAGGAAAGAAATACTGATCCCTCTTCCTACTCTGAAAAAATACCATGAGGAGCACGTACAGGAATATATACAGGCTTAGGTACCATTCCCACATGAACCAGACCAAGCAACATTGCAACCAGTGGCTCCATACTTAAAACAAAAAATGCCTAGATCAAATTTGTTTCCAGCCTACTCTGGGCATTCTGTTATCTCAACCCATTGTGCCTCACCTCAGACACCAAATAAAGATCGTTGTGGCTTAGGAATTGTACTTCCTAATTTAGTGTTCCCACTGACACACTCCAAATCATGCTGCTGCTTGCTCACTTTTCCTCTGTGGCTGGTTGGAAAGGAGAATTGGAGGCACAAGAGGTGGAGATCACAGGTTAAGAACAATTTACTGGAAACAGCAATAATATTAATAACAAAAAGTGTGAAAAACAGAACGGTGCACATGCATTTTTGAAGCACCACCTGATCGCAGCCATGCCACCCCAACCTCTCCCTCTGTCTTGGAACTGGTGCCACCCAACCACTCCCTCCAGCTCAGAATCAGCACCATGCTTACTTCACCAGAAGGAGCCCCTTCTCCTTGGAAGATACTCCCCCCTGATTTCTGCAATGGCATGAAGTAGTGTAGAGTAACTTCTGTGTCCTTGCCAGAGGTCACTACCCCTCTTTGCTATTGCAGCAATTAACCTTGTCCCAGCCAGAGCCAAAACACCCAGATTATTCCTCTTTTTCCAAGACACCTAGAATATTCGTCTTTGCCTCAGCAGAATCTGGGAGGGTTTAAACTTTTGAATTTAAAACAAAAGCAAAAGCTGTGTATGAAAACGAGTTATTGAGTAAGTGTCTTGTTTTCCCTGACAGATACTGTACGAGAAACAACTGCAGCTCAACAAGCACTTTTGGTGGCTAAAAACATTGACTTATTTCCAACAAATCAAGAACGTTTTACTGAAGGAAATATAGATGTGTGGTGGATTGTTCATGATGGTGGTATGCTGATGTTGCTGCCTTTTCTCCTTCGACAGCACAAGGCAAGGACAATAGAAAGTGTCTGGGATTTAATTTCCTAGCTCTGAGTGGTTCAAAACATATCTAATTAAATACTCCTTCACCCTGTTCAAATTATGCACATTGCTTTAATAGCAATCACAGTATTACAAATGGCTATAATGTATCTTTTTGGTAGGTTTGGAGAAAATGTAGAATGCGTATCTTCACCGTCGCTCAAATGGATGATAATAGCATTCAAATGAAGAAGGATCTTCAGATGTTCTTATACCACCTTAGACTGAATGCTCAAGTGGAAGTTGTTGAAATGGTTTGTTACTACTTATTTTTAAGGTGCAACTGGGACTAAACTTGGGAAAACAGAGTTAACTTTTTTCAAATAAAGGGATATTAGCCTAAATATAGAAACTGAAAGACTGCAGTCCCACAAAGAACAAGAAGTTAAGCATTGTTATCTTACCGTGTCACAGTGCTAGGGTATGTGGTGGTCAGTTTAATGGGTTTGTCAAGTAGAGTTTGAGATGTTTTATGTGTTAATTCTAATTTATTTATGAGGACTTGTCTGTAGAGTTGGTTCATTCAGGAAGGGAAAAGCTTGAATTTTTAGCAAGCAGTGAAATGGAAGGCTGAATGTGCTTAATCTATTAAGCTATGATAAATGGTATGAGACACAATGGACTTGTCTATGTCTCCAGCTGCTGTAAGAATACCTCCCTGGAATAAGGAATCCCTAGGCTCAAGTGAGAGTTGTTTTTGGCATCGCCAGCCTCAGCCTCAGTACTGAACAGCAGGACAGTATAGCTACAGTTTCACAAGTCAAGGTAGTGACAAAATGAATTTTGCAACTTTTTTCCTTTTTTAAATATGGGTCATAAACTGTTTAGAAGAAGGGACAAAAGCTTTACTCTGTCTAGGCACACGTTTTTTGGAAACTAAGGATGTAATTTCCAGTGCTAAAAGGTGACTACCGTAATGTCCGAAGTACGACTCATGCATAAAAAAAACCCAACCAAAACTTTCACTTACTCTGAAGTGGCATGAAGATGAGCAAACTGGTTCAAAATTTCTACCATCACTAGTTTCTAGAATCACCAGAACTTATTAAAAAGTTTATCATGCTGATAAATCATAAAACAATTTTAAGGATTGTTTTAATTACTTAGGAAAAAAATTACTTGTGAAAAATTTACTGTTCTTTGCTTAGACTACTAAATATGAAAGTCACCTGTGTTGTGGCATGTACAGTTGAAAGAACATGTGCCATGAAAAGGCTCAGAATTGGTTGAATTTTCAGCAGAAGACAGTATAGGAAGTTGTGCTTGTTCCAGCTGGGATAGAGTTAATTTTCTTCATGGTGGCTGGTATGGGGCTGTGTTTTGGATTTGTGCTGAGCACAGGGTTGATAAGATCAAGATGTTGTTGTTTTTGTGAAGCAGGGCTTACACAGAGCCAAAATCTTTTCTGCTTTTTGTATTGCCACACTGCCAAAGAAGTTGAGGGAGGTTGGGAGGAGACACAGTTGGGATGGGTGTCCCAAACTGACCAAAGGGATATTCCAGACTGTATGATACTATGCTCAGTGTATAAGGTGGGGAGGAAGGGAAGAAGGGGGTAGTGTTTGGAGTGATGCCATTTGTCTTCCCAAGTAACCATTATGTGTGATGGGGACCTGCCCATGGGAAGCAGTGAATTAATTTTTTGTTTTGTTTTGCTTGTGTGCACAATTTTTGCTTTTCCTATTAAACTATTTTTATCTCAGCCCAGGACTTCTCTAGCTTTTATCATCTGATTCTCTCTCAAATCCACTTCTTGGGGAGAGGGAGTGAGAGTCTTCATGGGCCTTGGTTGCTGGCTAGGGTTGAACCACTACAGAAATACAATTTATTATTTTCTTCTATGGGTAATATTTAATTCTGAGAATCTTCCAGAGGAGAACTATGTTACAAGTCAGTGACAACACAGGTGACTGCTATAGATTTTTATGTTGCATTTTAGTTTTGAGCCAATATGAGAATATATGCCAGAATTTCTTGCTAATGGCTTTGGTTTATGAAGATTTCTCAGTGATGAAAGGTTAATGTGTTACTTGTGCTTAACAGGTACAGTTTTAAGGAAACAAGTGTACACTTGTTTGCTCAGGTGGCAGCAATGCAGACCCAGTTTAAATAAGTGCTTTCAACTCTCACTTCTGCAGCCTACTTGGAACAGAATACTGGAAAGTCTGTTCCACGTGCCTAAAATGAAAATAAAACCACAATAATATTATTACAGTAGGATAGTTCACTGCATGAAATTTCTGTTTGAAGATTAGGTTTTAAGAATGGGTTTAGAAGTGATTGATCAGTTATATACTTAAGATTACTCTAATGCTGTGAATACACCCAGGACCACCACATGAATACAGGTAGGAGAGATACACTGCCTAAATGTAGTTCTTCTTAACAGTACTTCTGGTGTTTCTAATACCAATTTCTTTTGCAGTTTGAAAATGATATTTCTGCATTCACATATGAGAAGACACTTATGATGGAACAGCGATCTCAGATGCTGAAACAGATGCAGCTATCAAAGAACGAAAGAGAAAGGGAGGTAGGAACTTCAACTTCACAGGATGTTCTGTGAAAAATCTGGAAGTATTATCTTTAGGCTGTGGCTTCTAATCAGTTTCTAACTAGTCAAAAACTTCTATAACTGCATTGTGTTTCTCTACAACCAGTTTTTGCAAGGTTAAATTATGTGGGGAAAGAAATAATTTTTTATTTAAACAGATTTTAAGAGCTTTCCTGTTTTTGTTGAGAGCAAGTGTTGATTAGCAAAACATTTGAGCATCAGTGTGGAATACATTCAGAGCCTTTCCAAACATGGCCTCAGTAGCTAAGGTTCAGGATTATGCAACTGGACTGATTATTTCTGATTGTGATTTGGTTTTAGATCATAGAATCATTTAGGCTGAAAAAGACATTTAAGTCAAGTCCAATCTCTACCCTAATGCTGCCAAGTCCACCACTAAACCATGTCCCTAAGTGCTTTATCTACATATCTACATGTTGTTTAAGTACCTCCAGGGACTCAACTCCAGCCACCTCCCTGGACAGCCCATTCAAATGCTTCATAACCCTATCCATGAAGAAATTTTTCCTAAGCTCCAATCTAAGCATCCTCTGGTACTACTTAAGGCTGTTTCCTCTTGCCCTGTCACCTGTTTCTGGGGAAAACAGACCAACCTCCACCTCACTACAGCTGTCTTCCAGGTAGTTGAATAGAGCAAGAAAGTCATTCCTGAGCCTTCTTTTCTCCATGCTAGAGAACCCTGACTCCTTCAGCCATTCCTCATATGACTTACAAATACACCATATTACACAATATAATGCAAATTTGTTCAAGTCACACTGACTTTGTTTTAGTTTCTGCATTATTTTAAATGTTTCATGAATCAACTAATTTTTTTAAACCAAAATTGGGCCAACAGACTATAATCCTATAATATCAAGATGGAAATACTGTTTTTGCTGCTCCCCTATCCTTACTATTTGCATATTGTAAGAACAAGCTTAATTCAGCTGTATTTTTATGAATGTTTGTAAATTATAAGTCCTTTCCTTCTGGGTTGTGCTTCTACCCCCTCATCTATTCTGCTAACTCCTTCAGTGTTATCAAGACTTTTTAGTGATGTAGAAGACAGTGAATGCTCTGGCTTTGCCATCACATAAATGATTTCCATCCCATGGCAAATAAGAGAACTCCACTGTGTTTAGTTGCTCATTTGTAAAACAGCTAGATTTTTTTTTCTTGTGGCTTTTCTTTTTTGGTGTTAATTGTACAAATCAAATCAGTTTGAAGTTTTTATGGTTTTTTTCCTTTTTACTTTTCTTCTCTCTATTCATTTTCCACCTCACAGAATTTTTTTAAAGTTCCTAAAGATGTCTGGTATTGTTACAGTGATGTGATGCTGTAAATGCTCTTTCTTATCCATGCCATGGTAGTTTTCTTTCAATTTGAGCCTGCCTAACATCTTTCCAGTAAAAAACCAAACTTTTCTGTACATCTTATTCAGTCTTATTGTTTCTTTACTGAACAGTAGTATTTTTCCAGTGGAGTTTGAGTGATTTATCTGTTGTTGATTTTAAAGGATTTAACTTCTACATGAATAGTAGGAGCTAGTGCTCTGTATTCTATAGCACATAAATTACAGAAGAGATGAATGAATTTTTTCTCAGCTCTGAACTGGTTGGAATCTGGACTATACTTCAGAGTCTTGTTTGCTTGGAAGTTTTTATTTCTTTCTGTTCCCTCCATATGATTTTCTTTCTTTATTATCCACTTTTATCTGAACTTTACCATCGCCATTATAGTGTCAGTTTCTTCCTTCTTATCAGGCAGGGTAAAATCTGAGACATTCAAAATACCACTGAATTTATTTCAGGGTCTGAAGTAAAACCCCTGATAATTCCAAGAACCTCTAGTACTTACTGCCTTGTCCAAAAATAAAAGTCATATCCATCTATTGTTTCTGATTAGGATATCTAAATCTACCTTGTTCTTTTGTATTTTCATAAGAAAATGTGGTTTATTTATGTCTTCATTTCCTCTGGAACTACAAGATTAGTATATGCACTCAGTGTGCCCGGCCCATTCTAACTCTGATCATCTTTTCTTAAATTACCTTAGCCATTCTTTTCATTTTTATGCTGACCTCCAAAACATTTCTTTTATTAGTATCAGGAGTTCAGATTAGCATTGCTTTCTTTTTAGTATCTGTTTCCAGGCATTTAAATATACCCTGGTATTCCAGCTTTGAATAGTGAGTGTAATTTGGTTTCCAGTTACCACCAGGGTCAGTACTTTAACCTCACTTTTGTGCGTGTACACCTTCAAATGAGGCTCAGACCTTCCCAAAGAGGACAGTTTGGTTTTGTACAGTGCTCATTTGCTGTTTCAGTCATAGGTATGCATCTATCCTTGAGCAATCACCCTCACCCTCCCTTCTCCTGTCAACTTTTTAAAACAGAACTAATTTTGTCTTGTCTCTGGGTTTTTTTGTAGAACTGGGCATCAATGGCTCACCACTTTTTTGGAAAATGTGGTCAATTTTCTCCTATTTGGGGTGTAAATGAAATATGTGCCTGCAAAACATGAGATAGGCAACTTAGGTGTAACTGGCAAACATTTATTTATTTGACTTAGTCAATAGTGCTACAAAGGGGAAAGAAAATTTAGAGCCTCATTCACTTTCTTCCTTCCATTTTTGGTTGTTGGCTTTTTCTCTTCTTAATCCTCTCTATGGACTCTTGGGCAAGGCAGTGCTAGTGGGACCTGTGAGAAAGTAATAATCCTCTCCACCAACAAATTGTGTTGGGTTGTGCTGTTAGGTAAGATTAGCAGAGATTTGGGTGCATGCAGGTGAGGAGCACAATTACAGTTAGTGAATCGTTAGATTTTTAGGTTTTTGCAGTTGAAAAGTAGCTTTCTCATGTGCTTTAATTTTTTTCATGGTTTTGATTGTAATTGAGTGAAAAAATTCACCTGAATATATACATATGTGACAGGATGTGACCCTCAAAAACTAGTGAATATTTGACCTTCCCGTAGAGACCGAAGGACTCAATTGGCTTCATGTTTAACAAATGTCTGTCAAGGGACTTCGTAACTAACTACTAAACATTTTAAAAAGAGCCTTGTAAGCTGATACCACATCTCATGTATTAAAATGAAGAATAGTATGATATCTACTTTTATTCTGGAGACTTTTTTTGTCATTGGTAACCTTTTTGTCCCAGATTCAGAGCATCACAGATGAGTCTCGAGGCTCAATTAGAAGAAAAAGCTACTCCAGTCAATTGTCCATTATTCAAGATGCTCAGACACTGCTGACTAATGATTATCAAGAGGAAGAGGTAGTTGGACATAGTGCTGGTCATGACTAGACATATTTTCCATTGCAACACTTCAAGTACCACTATTGCAAACTGAACTTATGCACTGAACCATGAACAGCTCAATCATTCATTGTTATAGAACAGTTTTTAATATTTTCTTTTCTAAATTCTCTTACCCTATATTTCTTGTCTCTAGATGATGCTTCTGTGACATGGACTATATTCTCTTTCGCACTTACTTTCCATGAAAGAAACACATTTCTGAGACTGCCTGTTTACTTGAGAGCCAGAAGCAGGATTTTACATTAATGAATGTATTTCATGCTTTCACAAACAATTGACTTCCTTTACAGTCCTCTATTGAAGTACTGAAGATTCTCAGAGACCATATTGATATACTAGGTCTTTTAAGGAGTGCAAGCCATTTTTAATAGCAAGCCATTATTAACCCATATATGTCATTACTGCATTCTGTGTGGTGACATTGAAAGGAAATGGACTGATGTAATCAAAGAGTTTAGTGTGCACTTGAAGTGTTGCTCATGTAGCCTAGTTTGTAGAAGTGCTGTATACCTTTGTATTTCCCTTTCATCATGGAATGAGAGTGCAACGTGTTGTATTTAATTAATTGAATTTAGTATCAAAATAGCACTAACAAAAACGTGCTTTTGTTGTGTTTGCATTTTTGTAGACATGTGTTATAGGTCCAGAATTTCTCTTGGTCTCACTGTCTTTCCAAAATTGGCAAATTTTCTTCCACTGAAGCATGGTTGTGTTGAACTCATCTTACAGTTTTTCCTTTGAAATTTTAGTTCCTCAGATACTGCTGCATGGTATTTACAGTATTGGCATGTATTTGTTAGCTTTTATAATTCTCATGATAGAACTGTATTCACAGTAACTTCTTTGTGGTCTTGACTCATCATTTAACCATCTGTGAATGCAGGAGAACCATCATACTAAGAGATACTTATGTGAACCTCTGAACCAAAGTCCAGAATTTGGGAGTCCTGAAGGATAGGGACTAGGAAATAATTTAGTGAATATACTGTAGCTCAAAGGCATTTAAAAACACCTGCATTTACAGTTTGTGAACCACTAGAGGAATTATTTTTCTGAGAATGAAAGTAGTATTCTCATCTGCTTAGATTTTATTCATGCTTTTTATTGACCTGCATGAAATTCTTAATGACCAGGTATGTGGAGATGCCATGACCATGTCTAACATGTGAATAATTGAGGTTCCCAAATGGAGTAGGAGCTTCAACTCCTTATTTAACAACTCTCTGAATAGCTTTCAGAACTGTTAAATATCTTAAATAAAAAGCAAACAAACAAACAATCACAGGAAAAAAAAAATATCATCTCCAAACCAGAAAACTCCAAAGCACAAAAAGAATCCTCTCCCCAAGTACCAATTCACTTACAATTATTAGAGTCTAAGGTAATGTATTTGTGTTGCATTTGATATAAATAGAGAGACCTATGGACAAAGTATTATGAGGGAAAGTAAGTAAATAATGTGTTAAATATTTAATCTTATTTTCCTCCAAGGAAACAAGGGGAGTGGAAAATAGAAAACACAAAATTCTTTCTTATATGCATGTGTGCTTTTATATTCTTGATTTGAGTTACTACTGTTAAAAGGGAAGAGGAGGCCCCTTCATGGCTAGATTGGTTGAATTTGCCATGCAATATGCTCTTGCAGGCAAAAATAATCTAATTTAATAATCTAAATCTATAGCTTCCCTTCAAGTCAGCCAGTCCCATACTGGCATCATGAGAATCATGTCGTAGTTCAGCTAAAGGCATGTGAAATGGACAATGTTTACACCAGTATCTGAGAAAATAATGAAACTTATCAACAAAGTAGCGGCTTTTAAGTTTGTCATTGGCAAAACACCCTGATGTTAATAAATTACTCTGGTAGAATTTAACCTCACTTTAGTTCATCACAAAAGTAATGTTCCAGGTAAGATGAAGTCTTGCAAATATAAACAAATAAGGACATTTTTGCAATTTCACTTCGTGCTGAAGTCACAGTTGTCTGATATTTGTTCACAAAGCAAAGTGCATTTTTCTTTGGCTTCTTTGATTCTACTGCTGTAAAACTCCTTTTCAAAATTTTAATATCATGTAATTTACAAATGCTGGTTTTGGCTGAATCTTGAGATGATTATTTGTTTTGTGGCCAGGCCCAGCTGATCCATGATAAAAACACTGCCTCACGCTCTGCTCCGGCAGTTGAAGCAAGTGTGGCTGCTGCTGTGCCAGAGAAAGTGCAAATGACCTGGACTAAAGAAAAGCTTGTAGCAGAAAAGCATAAAAACAAGGATTCAAATGTGTCTGGCTATAAAGATATTTTCAACATGAAGCCGTAAGTATGCATGTGGTATTTGGAGCTTTTCATTTCATTGTGTGTATTTTAATGTGGGGCAGGAGATCCTGTTGGTTGTTTTATCTGGGTTTTATTTTTTAAGGGATTTTGCTTTATTTAGAATTGAACACTAAAGTAATATTTTCATGCGTTTGACTTATATGACATCCTTATAAAATTAGCATGTATTTGGGTGGAATGACTATAAAAGAGTCATTCACAAGAATGTTGTGAGTGAAATTTAAATATGACAGATGTCAAGCTGTAAACTCAACTTTTGGACTGTACTAGAAAGCATATGTGTTAAAAAGCTTAATGATAACTTTTTCTTTCTTCCTGTGGGTGAAAAATGAGTGTTTATATCTTTGTATTTTTATTGTGTTTGACATTAGAGGGAGTACCAAAGGAGCAGATAGTTTTTCAAGATGTTTAGCTTATGTTTTTGATTTTGGGTGAATGTTTTTGGGTGTGGGGGGTGTTTTGTTGGTAAGAGAGGGGGGTTGGGGTGTTGTTGTTTTTCTTTTTTTGGTTGGTTGGTTTTTTTTAATGGTAAATATATATGTCTTGCTATATTAAGTATTTCCTGTTTAAATATTCCTTAATGTCTTTTTCTTAAATAGATAACAGCTACTCCCTGTGTCAAACCAATGTAGTAGACACAAAAACAGTGACAGAAGGAAATCAGTTTGTTTGTTTCCTCATGTTGTGATTTTAAGCACTCACATGCCTCTTTTCTTAGTTCTGGAAGAATGTGCTTAGAAGCATAGCTTAAATTATTATTAAAATTTTCTGCACATGACCAAACCAAAACTGTGCATGTCAAGGGAAATCTTAATATCTAAATGAAACACATCTTAAGTCTAGAACTTGTAGGCAATGCAGTTAGAAAGTGTATTTAAAATTAGTACCTGAAAGTCTTGAGTTGCTTCATGGATTTGCTTTGAGCTCTTTAGAAAGAGTTTGCCTTCTGCACATTCCAAAAATTATTGTGCTCCTGCTCTAGGGTATTGTCCTAGGCTGCATTATATTCTAATCATTAGGGGTTTAAAAATTTTATATCTTTGAAACATTTCTTATTACTGCTTTAGAATTGTGCAAGACACTGATTTCAGATATTATTATTTTAAGATGACTATGTGTAGTTGGGTAGAAATTGCAGTTCAAACTTGGTGTGCCTGTATAGTGTATTAATATTGTTGACTTAAAAATTTACCTGATGGCATGATTTTTTTCTTCTATGCATTTGCTTCCCTTTCACATAGAGAATGGGGAAATCTGTAAGTCTAAATTTCACTTCACTTAAACAATGTAGGCTGAGTTCTCTGGCTCTTGTGGTTTTGTACATTGTATGCATGCTTCTAAATTGTAATTTGCAATGCATGTATCATTTTGTTTCTTCTTTCATATACTGCGATTTAGCACATCACCTAAAAATATTCATCATTGTGACTTGTTAATGTTCTCTTAAATATGATAAACTTTCTGTTCAAGGTAAGTCACAAAATATGTGTTATAATTTCTGTAAGAATATAAAACTTGACAGTACTTCTCTGCACCAGCATAATATTTAGTGTTCTAATTTACAATATTAAAAAATTAATTTTTATTCTGGAAGAATAGGCTCCTATTATGCTTTTAACTACTTGGGCAATAGGGAATATTTGTTCACAAAGGGAACTTTGATATTTCATCAAAAGTCAGTTCTTGCCTGCCTTCTACCAATCCATCCATGGCAGAAATAATGTAAGTTCAGACATACATTGGGTAAGACAGCACACAAAAATTGAATAGTACATCTCTTGAGTGGAAGATCTCATTTGACTGCTCTGCTTTTTTTCAGAGTTCAGCATTTTCTTAATCTTACCTGCTTAACAAATTAAGCTTCTTATTAAAATTTTGGAAGTTTACTTTGTCTACTATGTATGGTTTCAGTTCTACCAGCACTTGAAGGATAAATGATGGTAGTCAGCCACAGTTCACATTTTACACAACACAAGCCTTTATTGCCCGCTCTGTCGCAAAGTTACACCCTGCATTTTATTTTTAGTTTAACAATATTTCAGTTTCAATATTTACACATCTTAGTTATACAGTCTTGCCTCTCTTCATAGTTCTTGTTTGCTTTTCTCAAAATTCAGTTCTGCTTCTAAAAAAACGGAGCTTCAAGCATTCCTTTGTTCCATATATAGTTTTTGTACAGTTGGTTCTTAGGATAGATGGTGACCATGGTAGAAAATCCACCAGGAGGGACCGGTAAACTCAGTTTTAGAAACTTCATTCTCTTGTAGGGGGAAGATGGAAGGTGACAGAGCATGAAGAAACAATTTAATTGATAGAGCTGGTTTCCACTGGCCACTAAATTTCAGGCCAAATGCCTTTTAACTATTTTTTTATTTTAATTTTTTTTCAAATAAATCACCTACTTTTAGGCAGCAGATCTTTTTGGATAAGTGGACTAAGGTAGTTAGAATATTTTGGTCACACTGTAGCATATGACTCATTTCCAGCCTTGGCTAACTTTACACAGATAGCTGTTTCTCAGGAACTGTAAGGAAATTGTTCTTTTATTTTGTTCTGAAAAAACACTAAACCATACAAGAGAGATACTAAACTAAGGACATTTTTTAAAACCTAGCAGATTTTTCTTCTTGTGCACAAATCTACAACCATTGTCTTTGCAGATACAACAAGGAAAATATTAAGTAATGTTGATAATGTAAAGGAATAGGCTCAATTTCAGTTCACTGCTTGCTGCCTTACTGTTACAACCTGAGAAGCTAGCAATTTGTTCAAAATTCTGTGGTGTTTCTGAATTTTCTTTACTGGCTTATAGAATTCTATAATGTTTCCAAAGGAGCATGAGTAATATCTTGTACTGTACAACATAAATACTCTGATCATTCCATTGCATTCCTGTAATTTCATTGTTTGGAAATTATTGTATAAATCCAGTTACTTTTTTATATAAGTCAATAAAGGTATCCCTAATGGTTTTTGTCTGACCTTTAAAATATCTGTTGAAACCAGGGTTTTGATTCATCTTGGTAAAAGGTAATTGACAATTAGAAGATTCATGAATTATGACAATTTACTTAGAATTGCTTGAATTTTAGAGTTTTAAATGTTCTTGTCAAAGGACAAAGTTGTATTTTATTTATTTTGAATATGTACTATTATATGGACTAGTGTCCATGAAAATAGCTTGTTTTACATGCTTATAATTTTAAATAAATAACATATGATTCAATTGCATAAGTATTATGACAATGCTTAAAAATGTTTCTTTGCATGCCAGGAATCAGTCAAATGTGAGAAGAATGCACACTGCTGTGAAGCTCAATGGAGTAGTCCTTAATAAATCACAGAATGCTCAGCTAGTTCTCCTGAATATGCCTGGACCTCCTAAAAACAGAAAGGGGGATGAAAACTGTATCCTCTGCTGTATTGATTTAATATTTATTGAAACTGAGAATGTAATTTTTGTGATTCTGCCAGTACCTGTTGGGATAACCATTATTAAGATGGTAAGCAAAGGTTCTGCCTTTAAGAAAATGACAGAAAGAGAGTTAAAAAACAGAAGATAAAAAAGTCTTGATAGTGGGGGGTGTTTATTGATATCAAGGATTTCTTAACTTTGAACTAATATTAAAATTTCCTATTCTTATTTATTTTTGTAGGTGAGTAGGGCAAAACTGAGAATTTCCCCCAAATTAGGCCTCACTTCTACTTAAATAACCCAGTAACAGGACAGTAAAGGATGACACAGAAAAACTCTAAATGAAATTGTTGAACTCTATTTATGTGTTATATGTCAGACTTTTTGAAAGATTACTAGATATTTTGTTTCTCTTCTCAACAAATTCCTTGACCAAATGGTATTTCAGACATGGAATTTCTGGAAGTTCTGACAGAAGGTCTAGATAGAGTTCTCCTAGTCCGAGGCAGCGGACGTGAAGTGATCACCATTTATTCTTAATATGTTTTCATGTGTTTTTCAATCACAGCACAACCCCACCATAAGAAAACAAAGTTTTTTGCCATAATTTTGAGCAACTTCATTTTGTTCTAGTGCATTGAAAATTAGCTGCAAGCTGAATCTTCTGATGATGTGGTTTTTTCCTAGTAAGATGTTATATTTAAATAATATTTTAAGCAGATTTATGTAGAAAATGAATAAATGGTGGATGGCTTAGGATATTTATATGTAGCATATTCTGACACTTCTTGAGCTGTGGTAAAACAAAAAATTGTTAATGCAGTTGTATTTTTAAAGGTCTAGAAATGTGAGCAACTTTTGATTATTTTCATCTTTGTCCTGCATCTAAATAAAAGGGGTTTTGGGAAAGGTTGTCTTTTTTTCTTACCAAAATGCTGCTATGTTGCTTCTGTTGGAACAACAATCGTGGTTCAGGAACCTTCCTTCAGAGATGTACACAGCCAGTCAAATTTGTCGATGATGTGAATTAAGTGTTTCCCAGAAGTTCATGATTTGCTATACCTGTTAAAAAGAACAATTCTGTATTTAAAATAGGTAGCTGAAACCTCCAGGTGATATTTAACAAACTGTGTGGGTTCTTTTCCATGAGGTACTGACAGTTACCATTATATTCTACAATTATACCAATCATGAAACATGAGAGCATCCTACTCAATGGCTATGGTGCAGAAACTCCACCTGGTTCCAAATATAATTCAACATCTGATAAACCACAGCATGGTGGTTAATGAAATGCAGTCTCTTGTTTTCAGAAATGTATATTTGGAAATGTTGTATGTATGTGCTGCTGTTTGAAATAAAATCTGCTTTTCTGAACTGAACAAGCTCCAAAGTGTTTTTAATTTGAAATTGTTGAGTAATTTAGGCTAGGTGCTTAATAGAAATTTTTTGCTTCTGATACAATTCTGTTTCTTCTTTATAGGCACTCTTTAGTTTTGTTTATGTTGTTTAAGACTTAAAGTGTATCAGAAGATTGTTCTGCTCTAAAAAGAATGGGTCTATTTAAACATATAAACTATTTTGGCTTTTCCTTATTCCTTTCTAATACAATCAAATAGTCTGTTGGTTAGACTAGAGCAGCAGTGATTGCAGATGCAAGTCCCTGGCTTGGCTCAAGGCTAGTGTTTTTACCTTACACTCAAGGTGAAGTAAGACAAAGCAATAAACAGCAAAAGCTGAAAGCAGCCATTACCTGTCCCTGTAGTTAGATGCACAGGAACAGAGGGAATGAAAAGGTAATCAGGTGGGGCCAGTAAACTCCTGAAGAGTCAAAAATGCTGCTGGGAAAGATCAAAAGACGCTTGGAAAAGGCATGCTGCACACCAGAATGCCCCTGTATCCCACTGGGTGTGACTGCAGCTGTGTGCCTTGGGTTATAAATAGGTTTATGCATTGGCACTCTGAGGTACCTTGGGGGAGCCCCAAAGACACTCCAGTGGCTCTTAGACACATGGAAGGCACATGGAAGCACTGTGGACAGATCAGAAGGCATCTGAAAGTTCTAGATTTGCACAATATATCAGCTGAATTAAAAAGCATTCTCAGACCAGTGAGGAGAGCAAAGATATCAGCAGATGCCCCTATGCACTCCAGATGGCTCTAAGCTCTTCATGGGACATATCAAAAGGCACTCCATAGGCTGTGGTGCAGGGCCATCAGCAGGCATTTATAGACAACGGTAGATAGCTCATAGTAAAAGGAATGATAAAAATTTAGTTTAGAGATAGGTTTTCAGAGGCATCTGGGACCTACCAAAAGCTTTATGAGTTCCCTTAGATGCAAGGCAAGACTGTGGGCATAGCAGAAGGCATTTGATAAACTTGAGGAAGCGGTAGAGAGCAAACCTTCAAGCTGGAAAGTACAAGACATCAATTTAGACAGGAAGCTTTTGAAGATCCAGCAGCAGATGGGCTTCTGAGACTTTTATATGTGCTGGTGTGTTACAGGGATCGCCCATGCTGTGATGGAGGAGGACATACAAACACATGTCGGCTTAATATTGTTGGCACAGTATTAAGAATTATGGGCTATAAGTTATCAAACACTATGATTTAAAGTGGTGAATAGGTGAATTCATGTGCAAGACTAGTCAGGGCAAAATGCCATTGAGGCCTTATTTCTGGTGATAATTTGTTATATTTTCCTAATGATCTCACAGGAAAGCTACAGGACAATTTTACACCTATTCTCGCCTGCAAATTGGTGTCTCATGCAACCTATAAATATGTTAGGAAGTGAGGTAAGAATCCATTAACTTATGGCAGTAAACAGAGATCACAGATCTGACAGCTGCTGAACTCCTGAGGTTTTCATGCTTTTTGGGGTCAGGTATTAAATGCACCATGATGGAGGAGGAAGTATGAGTGCACTTGTCTGTTGGGTACATAATTCTTTTGGATTTTGGTCATAGTTGCATATGAAATAAGCTATGAAACACCATTATTTGAGTGGTGAATAGGTAAATTCACATGCTAGAGTGGTCTGGAGAAAAAGATTGTGCCCATCTTTGTCATTTTCTTTTTGTGGTATTTCTTAATGAGTCTGTGAAGTTAAGCTTAAATGATCGAGTAGGTTGTCCTGTAAATTTGAGAGATACAAAGAAGAGTGGCATAGGATTTAGCCAGAAGAGCAAACTCAGAGTTCCTGTGATGCTAGGGCTCTGAGCAGGCTGCCAAGGAGCATCTGGATCTTCAAAAATGAGAGTTAGGAACACCTTTAAGTCCTGGACACTGCTGGAGCTGGTCTCTTGAGGGCAAGAGTTTAGCTGCAGGTGAGGCTTAGATGGTAGAGCAAGTACAGAGCTGCAGTGTTGGTCAGCAGCTGGACTAGGCAAGTGATGTAGGTTTATTCCAAATCAGCTGCCCTCTCTCCACCTCAGAACTCAATGACATTGAGTAAAATGAGACCATTATTTGTCTGAAATACCAGAGGTTTTTCAGTTCTAAGAGCTCTTGTAAGGATACAAATAAAAAAAAGGATGCAAATGGAAACAGGATTTGATTTTTTGGTGTGGATTTTGTTCTTTTTTTTCCTGTATCTTTTCCAGAACCAATGCTCACAAGCATTAACACAATGCAGGAGCAGGCAGGAACAGGCTAATGTGTTCTTCAGTATAGCTTGAAAAAAAAATCCCTTGCAGTGTGGCAAAGAAAAGCACCAAAAGTAGCAGCAGGAATATGGGCTGAGCAGTCCCAGTTTCCTGAGGAGTGATGTTATAGGTACATATTATAATACTGGCTTTTCACAAGTGTTAAGATGAATGTTATATGTATAAGCCAAGGTTCAAATTGAAAGATGGTAAAAAGAGGATTAAAACCACAAGCCAAGAAACATGCATGCTCTAAAAAGGTGGACCCAAGGAGTGGCCATGCTAAAAAGTTTCTGGAAAATGTAAACTAGTTAATATAAAAGTTTGAATATGCATAAAGGTCTATGAATATGCATCAGGTTGATGTAATAGAAATGGTATATAAAGGGTGTTTCCAAAACACCAGGTGTACTCTTGGCAGAACGTCAAGCACCTGGCCATTAATCTTTGCTTCATTATCTGTGTTTGTTATTATCTTTTATTAAACTTTTAAATTTTACCAGGAAAGTGAACATCATTTTTCACAGTGAGAATGTGAAGAATGAGGATCAGTATTGACCACACAAAAATGTAAAGGAGATGCGTAGTACTGCAGAATATTTTCAGAAGTATGACATGAAACAATGACTAGCACACTTTTTACTTTTCAGAACTTGCCCAGCTGTGCTTCTTGGCTAGGGATGCATGAGAAGGGCTTGCACTGCATTCAGGGAGAGCTGAGAAGTGACAGCTCCAGATAGTGCAGCAAGCCTGGAGCCCCTTTAAAGCACAGGCTCTTTTGCGTAAGCAAGATCTCCTGAGGAAATGGAGCTAAGGGTAGAGACGTGCTCACTTCCTTTCCAAACTTGCATTGAGCAAGGAAATGGGACACCAGTTGATAGTGCAAGAGAAGCAGGCATGCACTTGCCTAGGCACAGTGGGATTGGTGCTGTTGAAAGCCTGCAAGTGCAAGGTGAGATCTGTCCTGGCCCGTTCTGTATGGGAGCAATTTCTAGCTTTCTGTATCTCTATACCCACCTCCTGGGTCAGTGCAAACAAGCCCTCACATCACAGCAGTACTTGTAAGTCCTGGGGAGGGCCTGTACTGAAGGTAGCAGTTGGAAACAACAGAGCTGCAGCCAGGGAAAAGGGACTCAAGCTGGAGGGAACTGCAGCGGCAACACTCTTGCAAGAGCTGCTCATAAGCAGAGGCAGGAAACAGAGGAAACTGTGGAGGGACAACTTGTTGCTGGTTCATGAAATGACCTGAGTTGGTACTGAAAGGGAAAGATCAGATCTAGAAATAAAGCCTCAAGAAATAGTGACCTCCTTATTCAGGAAAAGAGGCAGGTCCTGAGGAAGAAGAGGTATCTCTGTGTTAGAGAAACTCGTGGTGTGTGGCATAGGCTGCCAAGCAGAGAGCTTTTCAGGTGTCACCTCTTTTCCTGACTATGTAAACCACCTCTCTTCTTGATATTCCTCCCAATATCTCTGTTAACATTGATGCCACTGATCTGCCACACATATACATACGCAGATAATGCATTGAATTACTACAAATCATTCCCATCATGATTGTTTGTAAATCACTGATTTTACCTGTCAAGCTAGTGAGAAGCTGGCATACAAATGTTTTCTTTGCCTATGTTCTTCCACAAAAAATCTCTCCAGCAAGATCTGAACTTACAAGCTTTAAGCATATAAATGCTGAAGGAAAATTACAAGCTTGTCAGTATTTGAGCATATTAAGAACAATCTGCTTTCTTGCTCCTTAATAGACTTTCTGCTTGGAGAAATTCTGTGTATGGTGGCCAAACACAATTCTGATCAGAGAGGAACTAATTTGCCTACAAAATAATGTGTCCTGTGAAGCATGTAAAAAAGATCAAATGAAGGAAAGTGAGTCTTAGATGGTCTGCAATTTCAGCCTGAGGAAGCTTGCAAGAAGGATAAACTCTAGTTTTGCATTGGTTGAGCATGATAAAAAAGAGTTGTGACTTGCAGAAGTGTGCTTCTTTGAGACTTCTATTCCTTGTTCTCCCCACTTCAGAAAGAAATATTGTGAGAGAAAATTTCACAAAATAAGGCAGAGAAGCAATGTTCCTGTATGAAAAATACTCATTCAGCACATCACTTTGTTTCAATAGACACATTGTGACTCAATAATCCTCGTCACATAATCTCACAGCATTGCAGAAAGCAACAACAAAGGGATTACACTTCTACTAAGCATCAATGAAGCTTATTGTTCTCTTTCATTAGGAGCAGGTTAGCTGGTACTCAATGGAAATAATAAGGAGCATAACCAAGGTTGTCTTTCAGTTTGTGTTAAGTCCAATGAAGAAAGAGCTCTAACAAGTAAAACTGATGCTATGTGATGGATCTCAGGCTCAAGAGAAACCTTCATCCCAATGAAGAAGAGGATGGAAAAGACAAGTCAGTGGCTCCATGCATAATTTACCACAATACACAGCAGAAGCATTAGCAGAAAGGAACCATTTCTGACTGAAAGCATTTAATTATAGAAATTATTGAGAAAGAAAACAAAAAAGATCACCACCATCTTCTTTTCATGGCAACTTCACAGAGCTGATGTGCCTTGAACAGTGTAAACTAATATTCTCAGTTCTAGAATTGGGAAGAAGGTGGAGATTTGCTCCTCTGCATCCAGAGAGGCCTAATTCATCTTTCTAGGACCAGTTCCATTCAATACTTTAATCAATGATCTGGACTCTTTCCCAAGGTTGCAAGATGGAGTGATTTCAGCAGCCACAGCCCAAAGGAAGGCTAAAGCATAACTAGAGCCACAGACTAGGAAGGACAGTGCCAATAGACCACTGTGGAAATAACTTTCAGCTTTGAAAAACAAGGGGACATAGGTTATGCTGGTGTAATGGAAAAGTTAGTCATTTTCAGATCAGGTGTGGGATAATAATGGAAGATTGATGTGGAGGATTATAAATATGCTCCAGTGACATGCAGCTAGCTGGGGTGTAGAAAAAGATATGTATCATATGAATTTTTTTAGCCTCCTATATTTGACAAGTAGAACATCTCTGTTTAGATAACACAGGCCTTTGGTAGACTCGGGGGTGTCCTGCTGCACATGCTTGAGATTGCTGCCCTGCTCCAGAGAAGATAAAACCACACTAATAAAGTATGCCTTTACAAATCACTGACAAAGTGACAGAAACTGCAGGGCTGGTGATCTTCTAGAATGAATTGGAGTCAGTGGTACCTCTATGCCTGGATACCCATGTCTGGGTGCTGCTTTGGGGATGTCCCAGTTGGTGAGGTAAGAAAAATAGATTTACTCTGCATTTTGTTTGAGGTTTTTTGGTGGTTCTAGTGTCCTTCTTGTGCTGACTCACACAGCCATTATGACCACCCCAGCTATCACTTCATAAACCTTCTGCTAAGGAAGGGGCACCAGAACTGCCTCCTACAGTGAGTCCCACCCAGCATTACATCTCTGCTCTGTGAGAGACTCCTGTGTGGAGTCCGGTGGGGCAGCAATATCCACTGATTTCAGAGGCTGCATTTCACTGGGGAAGGCCCAGATGTTTGGAGATACTTAGAAACTAACTACAGCAACTTAGCACTTAGCAACTAACCACATTTAAGTACTGTTAGCAACACTGTGATACTGCCAGCTGTCCATCCTTCAAAAAGTATGTTACACCTCTGGAGGTAGCACCACATTTTTCCTAAGACAGATGCACCAGTCCCCAAATCATTCTTGTAGATCTCTGAAGGACCTACTCCAGGAGCTCCATATCTCTCTCACACTGAGGAGCCCACATAATAATCCAGATGTGCCTCACCAGGGCTGAGTAGAGGGTCAGGATCACCTCCCTCAACCTGCGGGCAATGCTCTTCCTAAAGCACCCGAGGAGACCATTGGCCTTCTTGGCCACAGGGGCTCACTGCTGGCTCATGGACAGCTTGTTGTCCACCAGAACCACGATGTTCATTTCTCCAAGCTACTTTCCAGCAGCTCAGCACACAGCCTGTGCTGGTGTTCAGGTTATTCCTCCTCAGGTGCAGGACCCTGCGTTTGGCCTTGTTCAAATCTGGAAGGCTCTTCTCTGCCCATCTCTCTAACATGTTCAGGTTAGGTCCCTCTGAAGGCCCACACACTCCTTTGAGGTGTCAGCCACTCCTCACAATTTTGTATCATCAGTGAAATTGCTGAGGAGGCATCTGCCCCTCGTCCAAGTCAGTGGTGAACAACACTGGACCCAGTATAGAAGCCTAGGTGACAGGCCTCCAGCTAGACTCTGTGCAATTGATCAGGACAATCTAGGATCTGCCATTCTGTCAGTTCCCAAGGATTCTTGTAAGAGCTGAAGCATGTGATCATCCTCGCATTAGAAGAGCTTTACACTGTATATCTATACTTAAAGAGGATTATTCTTAAAGGCTTGGCTTATTCACTGCTATGATATGCTGTCTTCAAATATTTTTCTGAGCAGGCGAAACATAATTGCATGATTCTTGTATACCTCTTTAAGCAGTGGGAAAATGAATTTTGATTTTTGTGCAATTGATTAGGACTTCAAACTACCGAGAAGAGAATCAGGACTGATCACACAGTAGTTACTGAGAACTATTTTTTGGATAATGCTTCTCTGTTTAAATACACTGGGCTGAAGTTTTTAACCCTTTGTTTTAGTTTCAGTCTCAGGGAGAAATGACAATTTACCAAGGGAGGTTGTAAATAGCAGGCAGGTGAAGAATGGTGGAACCTTCCACATCTTTTCCACGTATTAGCTTGTACATATAGAAGCTGTGCCTTCTTTAGTACATGATGGCGTTTTTTTTGGTTTGGGAAATAATATTTGGAAAGTACATATCTTCCCACTAGCTTTCTGTTTGAAATGCACAGGAATTACAGACATGTGCTTTTATTAAAAAGAAAGTAGCTGTCTGTGAAAAATATCTTCTGATTTAATATGTGATTTTTTATTCTACTGGTGCTACATTTTCTTGAGGCTTTCCCTCAAGCAATTTCAGCAATTGTGCTGTCTTTATTGATGCCCTTGTGAAACAATCATATTTAATATTTTAAAAAAAATACAGGTCAATTACAATTATTTTCTTGTCCCAGTACATTAATCTTCACAGCATGTTTTTTGTTTGGAAGCAGCTCACAGACCAGGTAGGAATTGGCAGAGATCTCTGATCAGTTTGTCACTTGTGTCTCACAAGTGAATCAAAGAAGTTAATTAGGATAGGAATTATTTAAACTATAATTTTGCTGTTTTTTTCCTGTCCCCTAGTCATTCACTGTAGTTAGCTCCTTTCTTTGAAAATACTAATGATTGAATTCATAGAACAAGTAAATAATGAATTCTTCCTCTGACACCTGGTGTTCAACTGTTTTTATTCCTACTGGTACAGAAAATCAGGAAGGACTTTCTGATGTATTAAATATCCTTTAAATATGTTTTTTTTCTCAGAAAACAGAAATGTCATAGTCTGTTACTACCTGAACACACTAATCATTAATGAAGAAATCAGAACTTGCAGAACATCTAGTGCTCTGAATAGTACTATTTGCTAGCAGTTTTTCTCTTGTACAGAATGAAGTAGTAAAAGGGTTACAGGAAGATTATTCAGCACTGAGAAGCAATAAAAACATGGCAGGAAATAGAACAGGGCAGAACTTCCAAAGTTTCTCTATGCAGCCTTGTCCATGTCTTATGTCCTTCATCCTCTTCCCTTGTCCCTTTTTTGTAGTAGCTATGTACAAGAAGCTTGTGGGCTCTGAAGAGAATTGTGCCTACTAACACACAAGGGGCAGCATGTGGCTTGGCCAGTTCTTGGGGGCGAAGCCAGTGAAAGGAGCAATGCTGGCACATGGCAGGTCTGTAGCCACAAGCTGGGTCTGGGTCTGCTTGCTGTTAGGGCCCAAGCCTCCCCATCTCTGAGCTGTGAGAACTGGCTACACACCAGGCAGAGTCTGAGGAGGAGAGTTATGGCCAATGTGTGAGCACAGAAAACAGATGAGGTTACTTTTTGTGTGGGTGAGACTGAGCATTTAAAAGGTGTTTAGACACATCCCAGGAATAATTTGAGCTTCCTAAATGAACCCCAAGTGATCCTGAGGAGGAGTAAGGGGTCAGCTTAGGCCCTGTCCTCTGTGAGACTGAGAAAAAAACAGATGATTCTTTATCTGGCTTCAGACAACAATTTATCCACCCCCATAACCCCCATCTATAAATTAATTAGTAAACTCCAGTTTGATCTGTCTGAATTACTTTTTCAGAGCTGGCTAAGATATTTCAGTCTGTGGCAATTAAACAGCTGAAAAGAGAATGGTAAAACTTGAATGAAGCCTTTTGCTAATGGTCCTCCAGAGTGTTAAACAGGATTTGTTTGCTTAAACTATGACTGTTCCCTTGTGAGTAACTTCAGCCTATTTAGTTTAATTGGTCTGTAGATGTTATTCTCCTGGTTTTATTTAGTTTTAGGTTAGATAGAGAGAGAGAGGGAAAAGTTAAATGGGATACTTCTTATTATGTTCTTGATTTTTCCCATCTGTCAGGATTTTCTATGCTCTTCAGAAAACATTGGACTTAGAAAAATGCAAGGACAGAGTAAGGGAACTCTGTTTGAAATCTCGTTTGGCAGAAATTAAGAGAGAAATAAAAAAATAATTTCTTGTTAATACCTTTTTAAAAATTATCTTATTTAAAAATTAATTAAATAATTTTAAAAGTATTTTAAAAAATTATCTTTATACCTTCTAGGACCTTGGGTTGTAGTCCAAATACACATAACATCCCTCCTCACCAGGAAAGCATTTTCTATTTCTATTTTCTATCACCATTTCTATCTCTGTTGTATAGGTAAAGGCTAGATGTCAGAATAGACGCTCCAAGTCTCTTGAACCAGCCTTGAATTTTTCTCTCATGAGGGCTGCAGAGCACTTTCACTTGTTCCACTTCATTTGGAATGCTTCCAAGCAGAACAGTAACCCTTTCAGAAAGCCAATTACATGGTTCAGGGCAGAGTATAATTGGACTCAAAAAGCTCTTCTGGCCAATTCAGTCATTATTTAAATGAGTGAGGAAGAAAAGAGGCTGGGCGGTGATTATTCTCCATTTGGCCATGGAGTGTGGTAAAGGGACTTGTTATGTTGGTGTGACAAGTGTGACAAAATCCCAATTCCATCTTCCACTGACTGCTTTTAGAATGTGTGTCCAGCTCAACTGAGGAGAAAACCCAGGGGCCTGAACACTACATCTTTATATCCCAATGCTCCACCCTAGATGGGAGGCAAGGCCTATTGCCTGTGAAGGGTGGATTGACTGTTCATTGGCGAAAATTCAGCAGGTGACACACCTGAGCTTCATTCCCAGTACTGCCCCAAGCTCCTCCAGCTGATTGCTCATTATCTTTTGCAGCAGTGAAAGCCCCTGGGCAGAATGAGGCTGTGTCTGCTGGGAAGTGAAGGCAGCATCAGCCCTGGGTTCAAAGAAATGGGGAGTGTGAGCAATGTAGAACCCAGCCTGGCTGGTCTTCTGCAGAGTGGTCTAAGAGCTTCTGGCTACAGTTCTCCTCTACTGTGAGGCTTTTCTCTTCCCCCATTGCCATGCTTTTTACATTACATACTGTAATTCTGTTTAGCAAAAAAAGCTCCATGACTAAACTTCATCTCCTATGTTAATAACAATGGATCATTTTTGTTCAGCTTTATCTGTAAGGGATAAGGGTCAAACATTCTGAAGAAAAGGGTACTGAAGGAAGGTTCTGTTTCACATTAAAATCTTCAGGTAGTTTGCAATGAATCTTTTAATTTATAAAATTTGTTGGTAAACTCAGTAGCCCTTCAACATACTGAGAATCTGAAGACTGCAAATTTGCTCTGCAGAACCCAGCCAGTCTGTGTTCCTGTTAATGCTGTGTGCTTTTATATGGGTCATGGGGAATAACATATATTATTATGTTAAGCTAGTTTATTTACATCATGTGGTGCTGGACCCCACAGAGCTGATTTTATGCACTAGATAAACAGTCATGTATTAAAGTTTTTAGTCAGGTAAAAATCTTCTGTACATTAAGACACAAACACTTTATACTTTTTTCCTGTTACAAAAACTCTGTAAAAAAGTATCACATTTATCCTACTTACTTTCATAATGATAATTCTTGCTTGGAACCTGTTCTTGCAAAGTATTGAATGCTCTGGCTGTAATCCAGCAAGACTTCAGCATGCAATTGAACTCTAAAGTCATAGGTTGTCATACTTTATTGAAACCATTTTAGTGCTTAAAGAGCGCAGGTGCATTAAGTGCTTTGCTGGATTGAAGCCAGAATGCAAAGCCTTCCATGTTCAAATCATTAATTAACAAATTGATTCAAAGCAGTTCTTGTATCCAAAGCAACAGCAGCCGTGAAATGATGGAGTACTGAACTCAGGGCATCTAAGGACAATGTGTTTTGTTAAATCATGGTTAAATATTGCTAGGTATGGTTTGCTGTAATCTGTTTGCCAGGCAAAATCTGGCTTGATGATTGTGTGTTGATGAATACAAATGAAGTAAATGTGTCACACTATGGTGATAGCTATAAACATTTATGGAGTTTTACTGTTTACTCACTTAAGTCTTTATATTACTATTTTTTTCAATGGTTATTTGTCTATTTGATTAGAAGGTCTTTTTATTGGAAGGATGTTGCTGAACCTCGATATGATTTGAGAGACTTTTTAATGCACATTTCTTTTGTCTCTCCTTCCTGGATTTTGTTTAAAGAGAGAATACTTTCTTGTTCTTATTCTCTAAGATTTAATTTACCTCTATTATGCTAAACTATTAAGTAATCCAAAAGGGTTTAAATATTGGACAAAAAGTGAAAGGCCCTCTTTTTATCTGTGACTTTACACCTGAATAGGTGATCAACCCTGGCAAACAGATGCACCCCCTGATAGGAGAGTGCCTTGCCAACTGCAGTGAAAATCATCAGCTTCTCACCCTGTACTGGGGCCTGGCCACAGGGCTTATTAGGCCACAATTCAGCACTCAAGAGGACTGTAGTTGAGGCAGGAACCCTATATTTATATTTTTCTGGGGGTTGTTTTTTTATTTTGTTTTGTTTTTCTGTATAACTAACATCACAGTTCATATGAAACAGAAAACTGAACCAGTTCTTCAGTAATTTCCTCCAAATGCTCAACTGCTTTACAATAGCTAAAACACAGTTCATCTCAATGGCCTAGGGTCCAGTAAACTTGACTGATAAAGTTCAAGTGTCTGTCAGTGCAGGCTCTTCCACAGTTATGTGTTATGTGATGGAAAACAACATTGTATTTTTCAAGTTTTTTTCCAGGCTGCCTGTTGCTGATGGAATTTGAGGCCCAGTGTAAGACACTCAGTGGAACCTGTTTCCATTCTGCACCACTGCAAATCTCAAAAAATAGAGATTGTTAAAAAGAAAGGGAATTTACAAAAAAAAAAAAAAAAAAAAAAAAGTGCATGTCTCTTCCAGATGCTAAAGATGAGCTGCAAAGAGACTTTAAACTACTACCATGAAGGATTGATTTATTTGGGTTGGGGGGCAATTGTAGCATTTTATACAAAAATTATCATAACTGGAGGTTACTGTGCAATACCAGGTATATAACAGTACTTTCTGCTGTAGGCCTTTGATATGGAGAAAACATATAACTAGATATTAGCATTTCTCTGCTGGTGAGTATTATGACCAGGAAGCAGAAAGCTACTGAAAACTTGAAATTTGGATGTTAGGGATTTCTATCTGTGAAATGGCCTGAAATAAAAGCCAGGTAATTTTCTTGCTTTTATATTTTCTTTTGTTGTTTGATAAGCAGCTGAATTCTTGCAGTCCAGAGACTGTTTCTGTTCACTGAGGGAAACAAATTAGTCAGGGGAAGACATGGGACAAAATGGCTGAAAAGAAACTCTTCATAGAGCCCTGATTTTTGGTACTTCAGTGAAGCAGAAAGAAGTGTGAGGACAAGATTGTGTAAGACAAAGACATGAAAGAAGCTAAGAAGAGGATAGCTAATAAGAGGATATACAACAGTGCTCCTGGAAGCATGGAAAACAGGCAAAATGAGGGAGTGTAGGAAGAAAGGAGGCATTGTGATCCTCCCCAGTGTGGTGGGATTGAGGAATGGAAAGCCACTGGTTAGTGGGTAAAACTCTGCAGACACTAAAACCAGTGACAGACTCAGAAGTTACCCCAAGTTGTTCATCCCAGTTAGCTATCATAGGTAAGAATTTTGTTGTCTACAATATACACAAATGTGGTTGCTGTTTTGTGTGCTGAGGACTGAACAATACTTTTGTAACACTTACTGTCTTGTGGGATTAAAATGACTGTTGAGGGCAGAATGAAGGACACCAGAAAACTCTGCTAGATGAACACACATTATATAAAATATACCAAACCACTGATAACTGCTGATGCTTTGCTACTGCACTAATGGTTATTTTTCCTGTTTGCTGATTCACAAAATCAAACAGATTCACCTGTTCTATTTAGAGAGAGGCAAAGTCTTGACAGATCTCTTGAAGACTACTTTTTTGTGAGCCAAATAAACGATGTCTATGCATTGGTCTATGCTAAAGTGGTGGCCATACATATTGATGGAAGTTGATGGTAAAGTTTTGGCAGTAATACAGCTACATTAGCACTACTTAAAGCTGGGATATTGGTTCGATGAAGAGATGTCTGGACAAGGAATCGGGTCTTAAATTCAGCAGTGACAATGTAAAGAGTTGGGACTGAAGTATGTTCAAAACTGAACCTTTGTTCTAGAAGTGGTTTAAACAATAAAAACATTCAAAATCTTGCATATTATAGCCTCTTATTCCCTGCATCAAGAGAATTGGTCATATTCCTCCAGTTTACTCCCCCAACACCTATTTTTTTCTCTTTTGAGAATAGTGTTTTTTAAAATTAAGTGGCCAACGTTCCTGTTCTGTAATGAAATAGTGACCACTACTTACTCATGGTACTTATTTACTACTATGACTTCAAGGTCATTCCCTACATCCCTGTGCAACCTGTTTGCCAGACAAGCTCTGGACTCCATAGGCTGCCAAAACAGTCCAGCCATCTGCCCTGTTGTAAGTAGCTACACATCTTTATTGTGTTGTGATTCCACAGCAAAATACAACACAAATGTTTGGTAGATGTAGGCAGTTCCTGCACAATCTTAAAATAAAAGAATTTAAAAGATGGAAAAAACTAGTTCAAGCAGATATAGCTGCTCATGGTATTTTTTTTTTCAAGAAACTAATTTTAAGAAGAGGACATCATTCAGTTTTGTATTTTTTTTTAATCTCGCCCTCTTGTTTTTTTTTTTTCTTCTTTTCCTTTAGAAAACACTTTGACATATTTCAGTGTGATAAAAGCCAGACATAGATCCATCTTGGGAAGAATGTTGGTATGTAGTGTGGGGTCAATTTATTTTTCAGGCTTTTAAGTGGAACTGTGTGGGAAGAGATGGGATGGAGTTGAGCTGCGGGCTGTGGGACACACCTGCAGAAGCACACGGCAGCAGAAAGAAGCACATGGCAGCAGAAAGAAGCACGTGGCAGCACAAAGAAGTTTGTCTCTGCCTGACCTTGGGGTGAGGAGGTGTCAGTGCAGAGCCCTACGGAGAGGAACCTGCTGGAAACTGACTGACAAGTGAACAATGCGTGATCTCCCCACAGAAGGACATTGAGAAAGCGTGATGCTGACATGGCAACACGGGATAGGTCGTGTAGTGATAATTCCCATGAAACTTTCATGAGCAAAGGGAATACTGTGCCTTGAGAAAGTGTATAAAACCAGGTGTTTGAATAACCAATTTGGATTCCCTGCCAGTCTGAGTCCATGTGACAGTCGTTCACAGAACTGGAAGAAATTATGAAATCAAGGTTTCAAAGAGAGGTGAGTAATACATAGTTTCTTTTCCTTTTAACTTACCATTTCACCTGCAGGGTGAAAATCACATGTCGAACAAAGAAAACAAAGTAACTTAGTTTTACATAATGTCCAATAATACTTTCTTTGTGGGTGCAGGTAAAATAAAATGACTAATAAAATAAATAAAATAAATAAAATAAAGTGTCTCTTCCTCCTCTGTGTTTTTTTTTTTAAAAAATCACATTTAACCTTTTATTCAACATTCTCTTATTTGCTTGTTGTGGTTTCCCAAGGCTCTTACATCTTAACAATATCTGCATTGTGCAAGTGCTTGTAGATCCTGTTGTTATGTTACACACTTGCAGGACAAAAAGGCTAGCTCGTGTTGCACTGAGATGTGTTTTTCACCTGTTCATGTGATTCTAGAGACAGGGTAGAATCAGTGAATAGACAGTGAAGAATGGTAGGGAAGTCAAGCTGCAAACTGTTTGAACTCTGGGGATGCAAATTAATACTGACAGTGAATGTTTAGAACACCAGAACCCCTTTAGGGTTGCATATGTTAAAGTAATATTGTGTATTTACTTAAATTAAACTGTGTTTATTTATTTAAATTGTTACTAAAGTAATACTGGGTATTTATATTTATTAGACATAAGATGACTTATATAATAGATTTTGTCAAGCTCAGTGTTCATTCTCCTTTAATGAGAGGGGTTTGCAGAGAAGGAAGGAAATGCTGCTGTGGACATATTGTCTTACAAACCTTTGTGGGTAAGCTTAAAGCTTAGAACTACTTGTATAAACAAGTTTAAATGCATGCTCCTTGTTTGGAGACTATGGAAAATTAGTTGGAGTTTTTAGGGAGTAGAGAAACTTAGTCACTTATTAAAAAACCCTACAGCCCTCTGCCCCAAATCAAAACCAAAACCCGTCCCCAAAAAACAACCAAAACCTCCTCCAGCTGTTAGGTATTTGGGGTAGATGCTCAGTGATGGGCAGAAGAGGTAAGTGTTCAAGTCCTGTAAAAGTTAATGGGAGCTAGATGCTTCACTCCTTTTAAATCAAATAATTACTTTTTGCAAACCTATTGTCCAACAAAATGAGTTGCATTTGAATGAGTAGGTCCCAGCAGTCCCTGAAGTACTCCTGAAAATTTTATTTCTTTCTCTTCTGTGCCACATACAAACCTCCCACTCACACTTTTTTGATGTGCTGTAGACTTGTTCTTCTGCACCTGAAATATAAAAATTTCTTTGCCAGCTTTAAAATACTATGCCCTTCTGGTGGAAGAAAGAGTAAAGCAAACAGGAAATGAACTTGAAGATTTGACACTGTACCCTTAAATGTTTCATGATTGCCCTCTCTAAAATATAAAATATGTCTGACTGACTTTAGAATGCCTTCAGCAGAATATAGCTTTGGCATTGAAGGAGAAATTAAGGAAAGCATTATAGGAAAGGTTATATACTTCTGCTCACAAACTGAACTGTAATACAGAGCAGGGAAGCAACGCAACAGCAGTAACCACTGGTTAGGCTTTAGAATATGGTTACTTCTATCAGTCTATAAGGTGTGACCACAAAAGTCTATCTGTTCTGTGTTGTGCCATGCCACAACCAAGTCATGCCCAGGGAGGTGCAGCCACCAGTGACCGAAGTGGGAAATCAAAGAGAGGTTTCTGTTTGGTTAAACTCAGGAATCCATTTACTGGGGCGTCACCAACACAGGATTTAACCCAGCATAAACCAGAGATGGAGAACCCCAAACAGAGGCAGGGTGGTGGGTTCAGTGGGGAATAGCAAGGGTGGAGTTTAGGGTCTGGGTCCAATAGGGATACAGCAAAGGAGAAGTCTTGGGGGTACAAACTAATAGGGGTACAATAGGAGGGGTTATTAAAATAAATGCAGCATACATTAGTAATTTATGAAGGGTAGAACATTTTTGGATGATACCTTATAAGTGATTTGGGGGTGGAGTAACTCTTCCCGGGTTTATAGGGCACATCCCCCAAGGCAGAGGGGTGGAGTCCACTCCTCCTGGGGCTTAAAGCCATGCCCCTCACCTTAACACTTCCTGCCCAAAATCAAATCCCACCTCTCTGGGCAGGGGCACTCCACAGTTCTGGACTCCTGCTCCTACAGGCAGCAGTAGAAGTGTTAGTATCTTGCTATTAACTTAAATTATTTGTTTCTCTTCTCATCTTTAGGTAATGAACTAATGAGGTCTACTTGGAATCTTGTCCTAGATACGTCTTTTTCTGTTGGTATTAATGAGTATGTGAAGTGGTTAGTGCATGTGGTGAACTTTTCTCTGCCAAAGTTTGAATTAGTGTCTTCTATGCCTTGTCACCATTCTATAAGAAGCTTAGCATTTCTGTTGTAGCAAAATCTATGCTCTTTACATTACAGTTTTGAAATCAGGATGAAATTTAAGCCTCTTCTAAAACTGCAATTCTGTCAGGGCTGTGCCTGTGTATTCTCCTAGTGTGATTAATGACTGATACCCTGGACAGGTTAGGAACTCCCCAGCTGGTCCCTGCAGAGATGAGGTGGCCTCTTTCGTGACAGTGATTGGACTTGAGGAAAGGTGATTTATCTTCTGTCTTCAAATCCAGAACATTTACAATACACATGAAGGCTGTATGTTTTCTTCCTGAACACTACCATCTGCCAAAAAATATGGGAGACTGGTGAGATGAGTAGTATTCTCTCTGAATGTTCTAAAGTTTGCAAGTGAAATAGTTTTTCATTCTCTCTTGAGAATTTTGGTTTTTTTTCCATGCCTGTAATAATTTTCTTGGTCCAAATTGCCTGTTTTGACAAAGTTGTACAAAGGCTACATGAATCTAAAAGAAATGAATTCTTCCTGCATTACTTTTCATAGTCTGATGGCTTGTCACAATTAGGGGAGATGGAGAGACAACACAACACTGGGGTTTCATGCAGCAGAGACACCTTTAATGGCATCTGCACAGCTCTTACATATCCTGTTCAAAACTCCCCCTGTTCAAACCTGGATGGCTATGAATGGTTACCACCCAGCTCATTGACCAACATTGACTGCCTGCTTGTGTTCATCATCAGGGATTGGCTGGGTCTGCTTTCTGTGGCCAAAGCCTCCTCCTGTTATGAAGCATGCAGTCCATCTGTATGCTGTCATACTGGCTCTGTGTGAGCACTTGGTATTGGTTATCAGGCAAGGAGTATTGAAAGAGATTGCTCAAGACTTTGTCTTCTAATCAGCAATAATATGTGCAAAGTATTTATATCAACATAACAGCACAAAAATATCTTTAGCTTATCACCAAAGCTAATTGTCTCATGTATCACGTCTCTGAAATGTGTATTTAGCTACTATTAATTCTGCTTAAGTCACAAATTTGTGAATACTTGCTGTAAATATAGGCAACATTAAATGAAAATAACAGTTCTTAACAATAATGGAAAAAATTCACTGTTGCTTTAAGTTCTGTTTTAAACCTGTATCCAGATTCAAGAGTCAGGAAGAATTTCTCACTTGGGTGGGGTTAGTGACTACTGTGGTTTTTTTTTTTACTTGACTGTTAATTTTTTTTGCTATGCTTTGAAAAGTGGACTGGGACCTGCTTTCTTGAATGTTCTGGGAATTTTCACGTATCAAAGCTCCTACCAATGCAGGAACCTAAAGTATTGCTGCTACCTTGGGTGTATTGCCCTTATCTCTGTTACTGTTCTCTGGACCATTGTACATTCAAGGCCTACAGATCCATTTGGCATGTGAGTTTGTCTAGTGACCTGAGGAGTGCAGAGATATAGAAGTAAAAGTGTAAAGCTAAATAACTTCATTTTTCCTGCCTGTGACTTTGAGGTTGTGGATCCCATGATCCTTACCATTTGTCATATTGCTGTGCTACTGTGTGGTTGGGGTACTCGGAACACTAAAATTGATCTTGTGTAGTGGTTTAGGAACGGTATCCCCTAATTTAGTGCACTTACCAAAATTGCACTGGCTTCCCTCTTGCTTCCAGTTGGAAACACAAAAGAAAAAGACAAGTTTCTGGAAGCAGCAATGAGAAAAGGAAAAAAAAAGTAGCAGCAATAATTACAAAAGTGTACAAAGAGAGAGGATGATTTATATGAAAAATGCTCACTAAGACTGAGACAATGGAAAACAATGGTGGACAGACTCTCCATCTGCCATGCTTTCCCCTGACCTCAAACCATGCTCACCTCCTCCTTGGGAGCAAGAGTCTCTTTCTTCTCCCTGCCAATGATGATGTGAGGTGGTATAGAATAAACAACCTAGACATGTCCACATGGCTCCAGACTCTGCTGCCTCATGGCTAATGGGAAAAAGATTAATTCTGTCTTTGCCAAAACCAGGACATCTTGTGAAAAGAAAAATAGCAAAGCTAAAACACTTTAGTACAGAATTAATTGTGTTGGAGTTGCATGAAAGAACCAGGCTGTCTTATTATGACCCTGAACAGAATGAAACTAAATTGATTTTTTTTTTAATCCACCTACTTTCTTGCTCCCTTTGCCCCAACTCTATCAATACCACTGTGTGTTAGTGTGTGTAGGTACAATGAAGAAACAGTTCTCCTGACACACTGCTCCTTTAACGGTGGACACAAGGCTGATGCTGAAGATGGTGATTTATTCCAAAAGCCAGGTTTTCTAGCAGTTAGCCAGTTATCAGTTTACATAGTTTTAAGGTGCAACAAGCCCAAGTCCACCACAGACCACAATGTGAACATGCAGCAGTCTCTGCCATGTGTCTCTCATGTCTCTTTACCCCTATTCCAGCTGGGTCACTCTCCCAGGGTCCTTTTCTACTTGGCTGAAGTAGCAGGCCTGAGCCATGATTTCACAAGGGCAACAAGGCCCTTATTTCATAAGGCTTTACCTATATTCAACACTCCTGCTGCAATCCTAGATGTTTATTTCTCTGCCTGTCCATTCTTCTGTATTCCCTTGTCTCTCCTGAAATCATTCAGGTTGTCAGGACGAGGTTATCTGATAGCTTGGTTGCACATGGCATATTGTAGTGTCAGTCTCATGGATAGTAGTTCTGTTTTACCACACCTTGGTATGTACTGTGAACAACTGGGGACCTCTTCTGTTTTTTCTGCCATTGGTATGACATAACTCAGAATAAAATTTGCATGGCTGAAAGTATTTGGTGATTTAGGTGGTTTTCAGGCAATGCCTCTTCTGCTCCTAGCCCTTCTGAGTAGGCTGAGAATGTGATGTAGGTTTATGGGGACCAGCTGTCCACGTTACATTGCTAGACTTTGGATAGGCAAGGTGGCTTGGAGGAATCCTTGTTGTATGGGTACAGACAGCTCCAAACCCCTACCTGGTCACTGATGCAGCAGTTTTGAAGAGCCAGTGGAACAATGATTATTGTTTTCCAATCTGCAAGTGAAAAAATTACTCTGATCAGTCCTGGTACTTAACAATGCAGGGCAGGATTCAACTCCTGTGAGTTAACTCCTGTAAGTCTGTGGCTTAATTTTTTTTTGCCTAAAAATTAAGCCAGAGACTTAATTTTTAGGCAAACAGATAAATTATAGATAAAAAGATAAAGATAGGCTCTTTATGCATGCAAAGAAAAACAGTGTAGAATGATCCCATCTCTGGAGGTACCTATGCTTCTTCCTTGATTACAGAGGGTGTCTACCTGAATAACTTAAGCTGAAGGCCTGCTTTTTAGATAGCCAGTATTTAAATGAAATTAATTGTGCTCTAGGCTTCCACCTTTCTGCAAAGGTAGTTCAGAGTCCTGGGATGAGAGCTGCCAGTTGCAATACAGAGGTTTTGCCCAAAGTAGGTTAGCAAGAAGTAGGTAGCAGCCAAATGGAATTCTGTTTTGTACAGGGTCTCTTATACTTGAAATAATATACAACACATATGAACTAGTTTTGCTAGTTCATGATAATGACCATCAGATATTTTAGAAAAGTGTGGGATTTTATAAATATAAATAAGAAATCTATCTGGCAATTCTTGATACACTTGCTTTTCAAATGACTTTTAAGAATCAGATTAAAGGAATAAGAGAAATGGAAATCTCATTATGGGCTTTGGCAACAATGGAATTATCTTTATGAAAAATATGCTTGTTGAATCTGACTTTTTAGTAAGAGTAAGATATTAGCTTACACAATATATAATTCAAGGGAAGCTTCTTCAGTAGCTTAAGTATGCTAATGATTAAAGCATCATTATGGGAATCTTGTTTTTAATGATTTGGTGGTTTGATCAGAGAAATAAATTTAGTTAATATTGAAATGGGAGTAAATCTGCTACGTACATTGTAGGTCTGATACCTGTTGCTCATTTCCTGTAGCATGGCCTCCACACTGCTACTAACTATAGAGGGAACCCAGAGTGACTTCCCTAAATTCAGCACTTACTATCATATAACTGAAGCAGATAGTGTGGAAACCTCTTCTTCTCCTCTCTTTCCTTTCAGAGTTGTATTTGCTGATCTAATTCTTCTGTGGACAAGGCAAATTTGCGCTGACCTTCTTTCAAGATAGGGGGTAGAGCAATGACCAGTGTATTGCTATAAAAATATTGCTATAAAAACATTCTGTAAAAAGTTGTTTGTATGTATGTGTGCTGTTGTGGTGTGTGGGGCTGTGCTATGTGTATATTGAAAATCACCCTTCTGAGGCTTAATTTCCATTTAATCAAGTAGATCTCTATCAACACAGAAAGCATAGTTCTGCAAATATTATATAAGCTGCATTAATGTAGCATGAAGAGCACTTTAATCTGGTCAAAACCCTTAGGTCTAGGAACTGGGTAGCTGTAGCAGGCAGCCTAGCTTTTAATACCTTTTGAAAGTTGCAGTTGTATCTCCTTTTACTTAGTTGTGTTTATATGACTGAAGAAGGAGCAGCTGGCAAAGGGAGGGAATGGTTTGGGGCAGCTGGAGGGAATTATGTTGTCCATGTTACCTGGATGCTTCTCAATTTTTTTGGATAACTTGAGGAACATGGCTTTCATGGTAACTGAAACACATTTATTCAAATTGTGGTTTTGAATGGATCAAGTGTAAAAATCCAGCCAGCAGTAACATCTGCAGTTCAGGTAAAAACAAGTATACACTCAGTGTATATGGAAGCACAGAAAACCAATGCTGTCAGCTCCTTTGGGAGGAAGGATACGTAATTAATTTACTATGTGGAACAACAGCATGTTAAAAGCCAAATACTGACATGGGTAGGCTGGCATTCAGGACACTGGCTAAGAAGCTGTTCAAGCATCACAGTTCAGTTTTAACTCCAGGCTGGAGGCAAAGGGGCAGATCTTGATTCTAAGAACAAAGTCAGCTTTTCTGAATCTGAAGTTGTACTGATTTGCACCATCAAAGGATCTGCTTTCTAACTCTGTCTGTTGTAGAACCCACTCAAGATTTTCACATCCTAGATAAATCATGTCTGTGAATTCCTTTAGTAAAATGGAATATATTTAAAACTAAATTTGTAGAATAAGGAAGACAGAAGAATAGAAAAAATCAAGGTTGAGTTAGAGAACACAAAGTAGTGGTATAATGTGTGAATTGGAAAGCAAGTTTTTTTCAATATTTAACTGCTGTTGTGGTTTAGCCCCAGTTAAATGTAGCTGCTCACTTATTCCTCCACCAGTGGGATGGGTGAGAGAATTGGAAGAAAATGAGAAAACTTCTGGGTTGAGACAGAGTTTAATAGGTAAAGGAAAAGCCATGCACACAAGCAAAGCAAAACAAGGAATTAATTTACCACTTCTAGTTATGGGGAGGTAAGTGTGCAGCTATTCTCAGGAAAGCAGGGCTCCATCACACATAATGGTTAGTTGAACTGGAAGACAAATGTCATAATGCCAGATGTTCCCCGCTTCCTCCTTCTTCCCCACCACTTTATATACTGAGCATGATGTCATATGGTATGGACTGCCCCTTTGGTCAGCTGGGGTCAGCTCTCCTGGCTGTGTCTTTTGCCAACTTCCCAGGCATCCCAGTCCCTTTGCCAGCATGGCAGCATGTGAAATAGAAAAGGCTGTGTCAGCACTCGTCAGCAGTGATTAAAACATCTGTGTATTACCAGCACAAATTTGAAACACAGCCCGGTACTAGCTACTGTGAAAAAAGTTAACTCTGCACCAGTCAAAACCAGCATGACTGGCTGCAGCCCAAACATCAGGGAGAATGATACTGACTGGGGAATCAAATGGGATGCAATGACTAACTGGTCACTGCTGTTCCACTCTGTGGTGACTTTTCAAGAGGACTAGTCAGAAGGAATGAAGGCAAAACCACGAACAAAGTAAGCATGGTGCAAGTACCATGAGGATCAGAAATCTCTCTGGCAAGATAGAAAGGGAATCTTTCGATATTGCTTTAATTACGGTATAGTCCCATGAATAATGTTGGAAGCAGAAGTCTGTCTTTACCACATGCATATGACAGAACTGTGTAGTGTTAATTCTTTTGCATCCTATTTTTAACACTGTTACCTCAAGTTTTATTTTTCTGAGTAATGGTGTAAGTTTTATTGGTTCTGATTTTGGTTGACTTGCTTTCAACAGCTGCTTGCTGTAATACAGAGAATCACATTACACAGGAGAATCATCCTTAAGTAGTATAACTGAAAAAGACCAAAGAAATAAAATGAAGACATAAAGACAAATGAAATCTGGTCAACCAGCACTGTTTAAACAAGACTGGAATTAGAGCATTAAAGTTGTTTTGCTGTTGAAACTATTATTTTTTAAAACCTTTCTCCTTCCCCCCAAACAAAGAGAAAATTTTTCATTTAGAAAATGAAGCTATACCTGGAGACAGAGCTGCTTTTGGCCTTCGTGGTACTAGGGTTTCCTTCAAACACTAACTGCAAGTTAGTGTTTGAAGGAAATACATGGGAATGAGTGTATTTATGAAGATCTTTAAGGCCTTCATGTTCTCTTTTCCTGCTAGAGCTTCTTTCCCACTGTTTACCTTTGCAAATGTCCAGACCAAGTCCTTCACCACTTTGTTTTTCCTGATTGCAAGTTGCACTGGAAAGCTATATGATTGTAGTAGCTGCTGATATTGCATTTTTACTGGACACAGGACAAAAGATGGGCATCACTGCTGTTAGCAAATTGCATCTAGTTTGAAGAGGATCAGACTTAGAATATTACTGTTGGCAGCCAGCTGAAGAAAGTGTGAGTTATTGCTGATGATCCTGATGATGCTGATGCTCAGCTTAAGCCTCTTCACAAAACTACCTCTTCCAACTCTCAGATGCTTCACTCTCTCTGGGTATTTGAGAAAGGGATTCTCTAAATAGGAGCTCCAACTCACCATTGGGACTCCCTGCTCACTGCAGCAGGAGTCACAGTGTTCCTCATTTAGGCAACTCAGGCAAGTGCCTGAAACTAGATGGTGTAGATTCCTCCTGTGTTTCTAAAATCAGTAATGCTCTTTCTCTGAGTTGCAGAGCTGCTTGAAATAATTAAGTCCAAGTTCAAAATAATATTGCATTGTTTTTTTCCCTATCCTGTGCCTGGTATTTACTGGATGCATTTGGATTTTTACCCATGGTGTGAAGTCACTTTAAACAGCATAAAACATGTGTTTATTGGGAAGTATAAAGTAGCATAAACCAAGAAAATACTCCAGCAAACTGAAGACTATTCCTTTTTTCAGCTTGTGGCAAGAGAGAAAATGGTAAAGCCTGAAGCAAGCACAAAACATCAGAACAGCTGGTGTCAACCAGCTTTTATTAAGAAGTCATATTGCCTTCTGGCTGCCACACCTAAAAATAACTTGTATGTGGTGAATACTCCCAACAGTGACAACCTCTGATAATATCATCACAACATGCAGGTGGAGTGCTTCTAGGAAACGATAGAAGCTTTCTGGGAAGAAGAGCATCTCTGCAGAAACAACCTGCAATACCCAAGTTCATTGCTGATTGTGAGAAATACACCAAACAGCTCAGGTAATTACAGCTGAATTTCTTTTCTGAAGTTGTAAATTTTCTTAAAAGGTTTATCAATGTTTAGAACATCATGCCCAGATGTATAACTCTTCTTTGGGATATTAAATGTTTTCAGGTGACATTAATACTAGTGGTGAGACAGCCCTCTAAAACTTCTCTGAAAAATACATGCTTGCAAAAATTATTCAGTTGAAGTTGGTGGAAATTCAGTGGTGGAATCAGTATTTTCAAAGGCAGCAGCTCCCTGATGCTTCTGTGGTCTCTCTCACTGGAATCCACTGTCTCAGGAGTTCCTTACCACCAGAAATCCTGCATGCTGGGGGTGCCTCTGCCACCCATGTGATCACTCCTCACCTTTGGATTCATAGCCAGAAGGTTTCAGAATTGATATTGAGTATTAGGCTAAAGAGCAAACAAGTAGTGAGAAAAAAAAAAAAGGTTCAAAACAAGCAATAGTTGTTGGAGTCTGGAAATACAGAGTGTGTGCCCTTGTTTCTGATACTTAATTATATGATCTAGAAAAACATTGAATTTCATATAATATGAAATTCATGAGCATGTTTTCATGGTGATACATGAAAACAAATGTTAAAGTTAGATGAAAAAAGCTAAAAATGTAAGTGTGTATAATAGAAAGTTTTTTAAATCACCTGGTGAAAAAGTTAGTTTAGAGAACAGGAGACAAGATGGAGGATTTAGGGTGTTGTCCCTTGTCCCTTCTTCTTTCTTCTTCATGTTCTTCTCCTAGAGGTTTTTGGGTAGTAGTAGGTGATTGCATAGAAATGCCACAGTGCAGCACACAGGTGATGGGTCATTGAGTCATTAAGAAAAATAATATACGTGTCTATTGTTAATTGGGTAAAAATAGGTATAAAGATAAAAGAACTACGTAGTTCGGGGCCATTTTTTGCATCAGACACGAAGTGTGCCACAAGGCCTTGTTTGTACCATCAGAAGAAAGAAATGTGCCAAATTGCAAAGATTGATCTTGTAACCAGCCTGGAGAGACCTGTTAAGTTTTGTGACCACCTGTTAATAAACACGAGAAACAAGATTCTAACGAGCTCAGGAGTTTTCATCGAATAATAAGGACTGAGATAAGTGGGACTCCCCACGAGGGAGGATCCCAGAGGAATTCAGCCCAAAAGAGGCTGAGAGACTAGGGAAAAGATATATCCACAGAGAATTCAGCCCAAAGGAGGCAAGGAGAGAGAAATTACAATAGTAGGAAGTGTCCACGCAGTACTTAGTTAAGCTGTAAACCTCTTTGATGGAGGCTGCTGAGGGTGCTAAAGTTTAAGCTGATTGAACAAAAAACTTTGGACTTTTTATGAACACACAGAATATACAGACAGTCCATGAGGTACCCAAACTGGTGGTGATTGGATACTGAGTATCACCACAGTCTGCCTTGTTCTTGGTG
This sequence comes from Parus major, assembly GCF_001522545.3. Taxonomy (NCBI): domain Eukaryota; kingdom Metazoa; phylum Chordata; class Aves; order Passeriformes; family Paridae; genus Parus; species Parus major. Next base: position 53,797,077 of record NC_031769.1, read on the forward strand.
ATTTTTAACATCTTTATAATTTTTTTAGCATTTACTTTTGGGCACCAATGGAGATACAGTACAGAGCTTGATATAGAGCACTGTTTTCAGTGGACCTTTGGTCTTAGCCAGGATGGCTGTATTTGTTTTTTATTAGTATTAAAAGTCAAGTTATCTAGTGTTTTAGGATACCAGAGACATTTCTGAAAAGATAAAAATTCCAAGATCCTAATTCTGATAACTTTAATGACTGGCAGTAAAAAAGTCATACGGCTACCTGAGACCTAAATTTATCATTGCTCCTGTGAAATTTTCTCGTGTTAGGAACTAAGTAAAGAGGAGCACAGAAATGAAAAACCATGAAGACAGAACTTCAGCCCTGTTGAGCTGAGTGGGAATTTTACCCTTGACATTTGTGGAACTGGGATTTTATTTAATGCTCTCATTTTCCATTTCTCATGAGCCAGGGGATACAAGACTGAAAGAACAAATTATGGCTTTAGTTAATACCAAGAAGTATTTCTCCATGCAACTGATTATTTTAAAATGTAAACTGCAATTAAAAATCTTTCAGTCCTGCTGAGGCAAATTTACATAAATAGTATGCCTTTTCATACTGAAGGGCAGAAAAACACTGGTTGGAGTTAGGAAGTGTTTCCTATTTGTTATAGGTGTCTTTTTTTCCCCAAAAAAGCTTTCTCTAGCAGGTATTTTGAAGATTTGGATGTGATAGGAAAAATGTGTGTTAAAATGTCTGCTAAATAAATAATAATTATTTAATTATTATTAAAAAAATAATTAAAGATTATTTGTATCTTTACAAATAATTTGATAGGGTGTTAATATCTTCAAAATTACTCTTAAGGTCTCTACTGACTTTGGGCAGCAAGTTTGTTACCAGGCCCAGACAGTTTGGCTCCTAAAAGAGACAAGGGTCTGCACAAGCCTGAACTTCTGAACCTTGGGATAAAATGGTAAATTCAAGGGAGAAAATGTGGTAGGCACTTTGAGAAGGCTGTACCTTCCTAGTACCTCAGCCCATGGGGAAAGGAAGAGGGCATTACACAGCTGAGAGTTAGGATAAAAGGGAGGCTGCACCCTCTGAAACCCCAAGTGAGAGAGAGAAAACCCCGTGGGTGTTTGCCCCAGTGAACTCTCTCCCTTTATTTGAATAGAGTTGAAGGATTCCTCTGTCTCTTTTTTGGACATAAATCTCTGCTGTTTGTGGATTTTCCTGACAGATGGGTATTTGGTTTAATTTGAGATGATCATTGGTTAAAATAGATTTCCTCAAAGCATGCAAACTCTTCTACAAATAGAAAAATAAAGGCAATATATCAAAGTAACTGCTGTTTTATGGGCTGCCAAATCAAAAGTTGTCATGTAAACTGTGGTCTTTTTACAGCAATAATAATAAATATTTTTGATTCACACTATGCTTTTTACCTCAAAGGATGTTCAGGTAGTTTACAAATGACACATCTATTCTCTACATGGCAGTGAACTGCAGCCACAAGTAATGCCTGGTGATCTATATTGGTACTTCCTGGCAGTGGAAGGTAAAAAAATGTACTATATCCTGAATGAATCTGTAGGAATTGTTTGAGAAAGCAGGATGTAAATGCAGACTTGAAATTTAGCCAAGAGCTGAACAGCAAAATGCAAAGAATCAGATAGGATCAGGTATCAAGTTTCTTGATACAATTTGGTAATTCCTTGAGCAGCTGGATTAAATTTTAACTAGAGCTGGGAAGAAACTGTTTCCTTCTTGGAAAACTTGCAGTTCAAAACCTTTCCCTTTTTACCCCAATGTGATTACCCCTAGAGTTTTGAAAGGAGAGACCATCCCTCTGCAACCAGCCTGTTAAGGGCCCTCCCAAACAGTATGGATAATCTGGCTTCTAAACTTACTTGATCACTTTAACCACCTGAGTGACTGTCTTTATTCTTTGTGGTGCAAGTGTTCACTTTGACCTAAATGAGCTTATAAAACTACTACAGCTGTTTGTATTAGTATTAGTATTAGTATTAGTATTAGTATTAGTATTNGTATTAGTATTAGTATTAGTATTAGTATTAGTATTAGTATTGTAAGGTAGTTCCAGAGTGCTCAGCCACGGAATGGGCAGGTCATTTTCTCTCTGTCAATCTGTTCAAAGTGGCCAAAACACCAGTGAAGGAGCTCAAAAAAGAGCATCACGGCAGTAGTTTTTTGATCTGGAGAAGAGAAATACTAATATAATTCTCTTGCTTCCTGTGTGAGTACAAGGTCTGCAGCCAAGGAGGAAGCAGGACTGTCTCTAGCTGCCTTTTGTTTAGAAGAACATTTTTCCTCCCTTAGAAACCTGACTAAAACTTCTCTAGGCATCAATCAAATCATCACTGTTATCTTCTCACAATTTTTCTTTTTGAATAAAGTTTCACAGCTTAAGGAAGAAAATTGTGTCAGCAAATAATTAAATTAAAAAAACAAACAAAAAACCTGATAGTTCCAAAATATTAAAACTGTTAGAGTTCCTTACCTTTCATTTAGGTAACATTCAACTTTCTGCTTTCTAAATATAGTATGAATCATTCTCTCTGCTTTTGCTGTGTTAGGAAGAGCATTGATGCTTATATGATCTATGTGACCAGTGACAGACAAAATAATCCCTTGAAAATACTTTATACTTGGATTATTTTCCTGCTTTCTGTTGGAGAGGCAGCTACATGATGAATTTCAGTAAACTGCATGAGCAGTCTTCATTGCAGCAGCTATAAAGTGCTTATAAAGAGTAACAACTCTTTTAAATTCCAGAACTATTGCCTATACCTTTCATGTCAGAAAGAATTATTGGTGTAAGTGTTGGAAATGTTGGTTGCAAGTAGTTGTTTTTGTTTCAAAACAATGACTTATTAAAAAAGCCCAACAAACCCTCATTGCTGGAAGCTGTTTCTTAATGAACTTGTCTTATATTTTTGAACATCCAAATAAATAATAAAAAAAAGTTAACAAAAAAAGCTCTATTTGGCTGAGGTAGAACTAAGTGGAATTTAAATTAACTGCTGGAGTTCAGTAGTGATTCTCTTCCATCCTTTGAAGAGAGTGGCTTAAAAAAGTGCAGCATTTCTATCTGACTTAAGCTTTTGTTGAGAGAACAAGGAAGGGCTGAGGTTTATACCTTAAACATGATCACATTTGCTGATATTTTGTAAACCTTTAGGTGCATTGAGCAAGCTTTTAGTAAACTGTGTCCTGGATATTATTTTGTTGGTATTCTTGAAATCTAGTGTTTCCAGGTGGTTTCCACCCAGACCAATGCAAAACTTGATGCATTTATGTGGAATTAATGTTTATTCTTTGGAACATAAAAAATTGAATATTTCAATAGCACATTTATAGTTTTAACATATATTACAAGAAGAAGAAAGAGTTGCACAGGTTTATGTGTACACGAATCATTAAGATGATGATAGCATTTTCTTAGATGCCTACTCATAAAACTTTGGCTTGCAGCTGACCTTCTTGTGAAAACTTTGCCAGCCTTGACTCTAAATTTGTCTATTTTTAGGATTTGCCTGCCTTTTTCAGTGGATTGCTTGCACATGCTCTGAGTCAACATTTCTAAGCACTACTAGGTAAAAAACTACAGAGATGGGTTTACAAACCATGTGATAAACAACAAGGAGAGGGAAGAGTTTGGAAGTCTGTTTTGTGTGTGTGTGCATGTATGACAATTTCGTTCAGCTTGTCAGCATTACTGCTAAATTACATGTGTTTTCCCATGTTGTTCTTTACTGATAATCTCTAGTTCTGTGCTCTCAGCTGGGTTTCTAGACACCTGCTGTTTACATAAGTAGCAGGTGATTGATGGTGTAATGTATTTGGGTTGATTCATTATATCTTGAATTATTAAAACACACTGCTTCTCTTTGAAGAGCTGAAATCTGAGCACAATTTGCTGCAAGTCAGAAATCCCCAGGAGTAAGAGGAGCCACAGAAACTGGTTGCAGCATAGCAGGGAATACAGGGAGCATCAAAGGGTAGATAACAACAAAATCTAACCCTTTATTGTTTTTTTGTGTGCTACCTCCTACACAGAGACTTGACAGCTACAGCTGGCTTATTGATTTGGTAGTCTCACACTAATTGACTGCTGGCTTTGATAGGGAAGCCTCTAACCAGTTGAACTCTGAGCAGGCACATAGGTAATTTGCCAATGAGAGTGTTTGGAGGAGGAGAAAATTCTTGGGTGCACGCCTCTCAGATCTGGCTCCCTGTAAGAAGATGTGAGGCTTGGTGTGTGTGCTGTCACAGGCAGATACTCAAGAGCAGCTAAGAGTGAGCTCGAGTGCTCTGCTTCCACGAGGGAGAGAAAGGCAGCTGCTGAAAGTACAAGCTGGCAGGATCATGACAGACCCAAGTGGCAGAAAGGAAGCATTTAAAAAATGCCGGAGTGCTACATTCAGTATTGATGGCTATAACTTTACAATTGGTGAGCCTGATTTATCTTCTTTCATTTAGTTTCTTTTCTTTCTTTCTTAGTAGTTCCAGTAAATACAGGTAAAAGACAGCTGTTGTCAACTGCTGTTTGTCAATATATGCCTCTAAAATGTACAGATGCCCTGAAATTTTTGCCATTGTTTTTGCAATGTCTTCTGTATTTTCTTTTGCCCAAGAAACTTGCCTTTGATATGCAGCTGCTCTAGATCCTTTTGCTGGGTTTTGGCACAGGTTCACTAAGATGTTTGCAGTACTTTTGTTTTGGAACCTTACCTCAGGAAAGCCTGGGCTCCAGGATTGCAGGTTTCCAGCTAGCTAGCTGCATTTCCTTCCTATTGAGCCCAGAATGTCATCCTCGTGAACCTTGGCTTTCTTTGCAATATTTTATTGTTTACTTAGCCAGTGTTTTCAATTTCTCTAATCTTTTGTCATTTCTCACTTTGCACAAAGATATATATGTAACAGTTCTCAAACACAAGAAATAAAATTACTGAGGCAATGAGAAATATTGAGGAAATACTAGGAATTTTAGGATGGATTGCTGTAGTTGTTTGGAGAGTGCTGTTTCATGTTTATGTTTGCTGTCTTAGGGAAAAGTGAGGCCTCTCAAAGTGAAAGGCCTGTTTACAATAGACTTGGTATACAAAATTTGAGGGTTCTCTGAGCAGACTGCTTTGCTACAAATGCTTATCTTACTAGGGTATGTATATATATGTGTCCCTACACATATCCACATAGGTCTTAGAAGCAAAGCAAGCTTACATCTCATTTGAACTTTTAGATTAAATCCAAGTTAAAGTATATGGAAAACTTATTTGTAATAATCAATAGAAATTCCTGTTGAATACCTTTAAGAAGACAGAGATCCCACTTCCTTGCCCTTGTGAAGTCAGGAAAGATTTTCCTGGGTGATACTGACATAATTGGTCCAGAATTTCATCTAACAGTGATGGATACAAGCTTTTATTGGTGTGGAACGAGATACCTGTTTAGTCTTCTGATTCATGGAGAATTTGTTTTGCAATCATTAACATCATGCAAACATTAAGCTTGTTGAAAAAAAAAATGGAGAGATATGTTTCATTAAAATATTTTTACATAGTTAAGATATCTTAAGTATCTGTTAATGTTCACATAGCACTTTAAAGGTGAAACTGCCAGGCCAATGCTACTTTTGAAATTTCTTTCTCTAATGGGAAGGCCCCCCACAGGTTGTTGCAATATACTCAGTTTTGCACCCCCTATCTTAATCTCTTCCACTCTCAGCATTATTGTTAGTAGTAGGATTTTTATTAGTTTGTAGTTTGTGTCAGTCTGGTGGATGAACATTTTCTTTTTTTTTTTTTTTTTTTTTTTTTTTTTTTTTTTTTTTTTTGTTTTTTTTTTTTTTGTTTGTTTGTTTTAAATTCAGGAACACACCAATAGGAGTACTGGGTTTGTTGTTCTGCTGTCTTTATTGCTACTCAGGCCCACAATACAACCGGACTAATTTTAAGATCAAATGACTCAGGGTTTAGCACTGAAGGTTGCCTTGGTTAATCAAAAACCTTATTGTATTTCATATCTATCTGTGCCCCAAAAATTGTTAGTGTGGTATGTTTGGAAAAGGAATCTTGGGGCAGGCAGATGAGGTACATTTAAAAGGTTGAAGTACACAGGCAAAGTCCCCTTTTTCATCTTTTGTTTTGCTTTCTCATGTCTTGCCGCACTTCCTGGCTTTCACCTTAAAGCTGAGGTAGCGTGGGAAGAGACTTCCCTTTTGGGTTCTTTTGTGTGGCATTTTGCTTAAGGCAGAGATTGTTTTGCGGGGAGGAGAAAGGAGTTCTGGGCACACAGAAAAAAACTGCATTTCTGCAATCAAAATCTCTTTCAGAATGAACTTTGCAAACCTCTATTGGGAGTGCAATGTTGAGCTGGTCCCTCACCGTGCCACCCTGGAAGGGACTGTTTCTCTCCACCCACAACACACCAGTGGCTCAGAGGACAGCAGCACCAACACTGGTGGGGTACAGTGGGTGGCAGAGGAAAGTGGCAGGCAGTGGAGCTGACCCCACATGTGCTGGCAATTCCCACTAGAACTGCTCTGTAAGCTCCTGCCTTCCCAGGAAGGTTTACTCCTGTGCTTTCCCCTTTGTCTCCCAAAACGTGTGGTTGCTGGCAAATACTGCCATCTTGGTCAGATGCCATTTTTGCTTTGTCTCCCTACGTGTAGTTGCCTGTGATGGATACCATCTTGAAAGGGGTTCTTCACCATTTTGGATTTCTCCTTGTTCTCAGGCAGTTAATGAGATTTATCAATTTAGTATCTAGTGATTATTTACTGTTTTTTTCACCTATTGTAGTTTTGCTTATTAGTAAACTGTTATTTTTTCACTTATATCTACTCAGATTTTGTTTCTCCTTATTGGTGGAAAGGGATTAATTAAAACAATGGGGGCAAACTCATGATAGACTGATCCCCTTTAAACTCCTGGTATTAAAGCAAGACTCAGGTGTTTTTCTGCTTCTTTGGACAATTGTTGCATTGCAGCTCCTGTGCTGCTTTCCTTGTTGTGTGTCTGTAGTTGATGCACACAGTGTATTGATTCTATGATCTATGTATTATATAACATTTATTTTTAAATCTGGGCAAGTGTACATTGTATTGAATCACATAACCATAAAAAACTTTGTAAACATGCTATGTAGTATTATCAGCACTGTTGGTAGACAGACCTAAATGATTCATGTATTTGTTAATCATTATACTGAGGAAAGTAAATCTATCCAAGAAACCCCACAGCAACATTAGTATGTGAGGGATGGGCCTAAATGTCTTTTTTCCATCAGATGATAATACTGGCTTTTGTGTCCTGATGATTTTAAAGAAGTTCTTGGGAAATGTTGAGCTGCTGCATCTGCTATTGTAGTATTAGCTGAGAGAGAAGGCTGATACCCTTGAGGAATGGAGAAATATTAGTTTGAGAGAAAGTAACTTCCCTGTGGGTGCAAAATGAATCATAGTAGCTGTCACACAACATTTGCAAATTGTTGTCCAACTCTGTTCCAGACAGAGCGGGAACAACACACTGGGAATTTGGGTATGTCCATGATGAAATATCTGTACTATTAGAAAGGAAGCATGGTAATAATTGTAGCTTGTATCTTCCCTATCATCACCTCCAACTGTATGGTGGAGAGTACTGGAGAAGGATGTTTTGTTATTCCATTGCTTCTCTTGGTGTACTTGGCAGTGTACAGTCAGGTCTCAGTGATCTTAAGTGTCTTTTCCAACCTAAATGACACTGTGAAGAGAAGGTATTTTGCATGGATTCACATTTATACAAACTCCTAAGAAATCATGACCTTCACGGTGTTTTGAAAACTGAATACTGACCATGAGACTTAATGACAATTTTAATGAAAATTAATGGAAGACCTGGGCCTAACATCAAACATGAAAGCATGAGGGCAGAGAAGAAGCCTGGTGCAAGAAGAGCTGCTTGCTGAAGGTTCGTAGTTATGTACCCTTGTGTCTCTGGAAGAGCAAACTAGAGCAGCTTCTCAACAGTTCTAATTTTCACCTTAGCTGCTTACCACACTGGTGTTGGGACATGAGAGCTGTGGGAACTGCACACTTCCCAAAGACTCTACAGATCCCTGTGGAGGAGAGGGATGTGCTGTACCAGAACACAAATTTGTGATAATACTATGTGGCTTTCTTCTCTATGAAGAAACAGGGTAGTTGCAAATCCTTTTCCTCTAGATACAACTGTTTTGACAGAGACACTGAGGAGGATTGAGGTGTGTCGTTCTAATTAGGAACGGCGAAAAGAACGACATAGACCCTCCAGGGAGTCAGAACAGGAGAATTCCTTAGTTTATTGCTTTAGACTAGTTCGTGGAAAAGTACAGAAAGGAAACTCTTGTTGGTTAGTTAACTGCTACATTACAATCATTGGTCAGTGGTATACACCACCTCCTGACTTTCTCCTGCAAGGAAAACAAGAGGACAGACAAACAACACCTGGCAGTTGTTTTCTGTCTCTGAGGATTGTTTTGAAATCCTCCTATGAATTTCTCAGGCTAGCTCTCAGGCAGGGAGCAGTTTCTGCAGGCTCCCTGCAGCTTGCTCCAAAGCTAGCATACATAGACGTGCGCTGGCCCAGTGAAGATTTTGAGTGTTCTGCTTTTATGGACTTCTTGCACTGGTAGTTGGTGGAAAGATTGGAGCCACAGTGTGAGCCATTTAGTGGGATTATTCAAGAGCTGGAATTATGCAACTTAGTTTGCTCTAGAAAACTCAATCTGTCTCAGATGAAGCCTTCAAGATCTTTATTTGCCATGGTTTATGTCACCAAATTTCAGAGTACATGAAGTTTTATATACACAAGATATTTGTGTATATAGAACTCTTGTATTATTTGAGCTCTTGTTTGACTTTAGTGAAGTTTTCCTCCACTGAAACATAACAGAGAGGAAGTTAAGGCCTTATTTTCCCCCCTGTGGATTGTCTTATCACTGCTGTGCAAATGATAGACTATTAACTCAGAATGCTGGTTAGGTGTTACTTGCTTTTGTAGTTGACTGTCTAGAGGTTGGTCCACTGTCTTTAAACCTGGAAAAATGATAAACACAAATATTAACAAGAAGATGTTTTCCTTCAGCATTTATTACATTCCTATGACTGAGAGCTTAACTTCAGTAAAACTTCAATTTCTGCTTTTTATATCCAGAAGTGTCTGGCAACACTGTTTGTCCTATTCAATGTATAAAATAATTTTTTTTAGAATGGATTTATAGAATGGTGTGGTGAGGAGTTCTGCTGTAACTTAGGTGCTGTTGGAGAGGAAGGATGTGGCACTGAAAGACTTAGTCTAGCTCACAGCAGTTCTTTATAAATCTTGTAGGTAGCTTCATGAAAATACTCTTTTACATATCTGCATGTAAAAGCTTTCTCTCCAGTTACTATGGAAGCCCTGAGTTTTGTTTTGTGGTGATTTTTGATTCAAACACAAGGTGCAAATAGGGCAGCAGGTGGAGACACCTGGCTGGAGATGAGGACCCCTATTCTCTTTGTGCTGGACCCTAGACCAAGAGCTGGTCCCCCTGTCCATCTTCTGTGAAGGAAAGAAATGCAGTCAGGCCTCTTTACAGACAGCAGATGATGGGTACTCCCTACATGGAGGGGCCTGATGGTGAGGAATAATGTTGCCTCTCCTTTTATTTTTTTTTGTTTCCTCTCTGGTCTTTGGCCAACTATTCCTGCTCCCAGTGCCTTCTGAATTGATACAAAGGTATTGATTTAAAAATTTGGATTTTCTTGAATCCCTAAATTTCTAAAGAAATAATGAGGCATGAAGTTTTCTGTGCCTTTTGAGCTCAGCCAGACCTGAGCAGGCAGGCTCTGACAGGGAGAACCTTCTCTCAAGACAATTCCTTCTCCCATGCTGAAAAGCCAGAAGTCTGCCTCCTCCTCCTTCTCTTCCTGCTGAGGATCAAAGTCTAGGAGCTTTCAAACTAACTGTTTTTGGGATTTGTGTTTTTGCTGCAAATTTTCTGTTTTAAACCCTTGTCCTCTACTAATTGGTCTATTGTTTTGATGTACTGCAAATACAAGCTCATTTTTCTTAGTTCTGTAGCTTTGCATGACTAAGAAAGCAAAAGGCTCCTGGACATGTAATTCACTTATTTGTGTACTTGTGCAAATCAAATCAAGGGGCAGAATCATGATCAGCAGTAAATCATTCACCACTCCACTGCAGTCAGGAGTCACTGCAATGATTTAAATGAGCAAAGGGTCTGTCCTGGTCTTTTCCAGTTAAAGCTGCTGTATGTTAGAGAAGCAACTGCCCTACATACAAGGCAGGCAAATAATGCAGCTTTTCCATGGCTTGCTTGCAAGATTTCATTGAGGTTATGCTGATATGATTTTGCTCCCTATTTCTCCTTGGCAGGTGACAGAGTTTGAATCTAAGAAACCTGCTGAAACTCAGTTCCAGATTTCTAATAGCTGGAGGCTTGAGATTTTTAGGAGTAAGAAACGAACCCTCATGATTATATCCAACAGCTTTGTGCTATGACTGCATGGAATGTTAGAGTTGTGGTGCTGGGAAGGATGCAGTAATTACTGAATAGATGCACTTAATGAAGTCTCTACTGGCTTCCCAGCTGGTGAGTAGAGTGATTCACTGGAACAACATGAAACAGTCACTTGGGTCACATCCTCCCTCTTGTTGTCATAGAAGCTGCAATCAGTCCCCTGAAAATTTTTCTTAGGTGCAAGAATAATCTCTTTCTATTAAATGGCAGTGCATGGTTTGTCTCTTGCTGCTGTTGCATTTCATGACTGTTGATTTAGTACCCTTTCCAATCACCTCACTCCTCATTCTCACTGTTGTACAGAGTGAAGAAACCTGCCAAGTGTATTGGGAAAGGGGAGAGAGTCACTACTTTTCTGGGTGTTGGTAGTTTATGTGAAGTAATACTGGTAAATCTGGCAAGATACTTACTTCCAGTGGCATTTTTCATGTCTAAAGTGCTTAATGGTTTAGCCATACTTGCTTCAATGTGGAGATTTAAAAGAAGGAGTTAAAAAAGAGTATTGATTTTAAAATACAGAGTGTATTTGTGTGAGTAAATGGTTTTGCATCACAATTGCAGACCACTTGCTAGAGAGGTGTCTCTGAGAAGAGCTGTCTGCTGGTACTCACTGGCAGATTGCCAGTGACAGTGAACTGTGAAGCACCACTTGGTTTCTATATAAACCAGAAGTTTCTATGCACACTTTAGTCATTGGTCTGAAGTTCAGTTGCTTGAAACAATTATATCAGATGGTGTCATATCACCAGCCCACCTCTGTTAGAAGCTTTAGAAAGCACACAACCGGAAAAGAAAAAAGGTCATAGTCCTAACATCTGCTCCAGCAGCCTATGAAGTTGTATAGTGTTACTGGATGGTATGGTTGACTTGCTGTGTTGAATATTAATGAGAGATTTATTTACCAGGATTATCTTTTGTAGTTTTTTTCACTTGTTGTTCTTTGTGAGAAACCCTTCCTATTTGTTCCACCTGGCAGGTGAGCCAAAGCAGCATTAAGTTTTGCTAGATCAGATTTGATGTTATGAGTCAAAGGTGGCAAATACTGCCCTGTTTTTGACCTGCTCTCTGAAGCACAGGCAAAAATGTACAGAGTCTTTTCATATCCTGGTATTAAGGTTATGCACTGCTCCAGGGCAGGATTTATTACGTGGCCATTTGGACTCCTGAATGGAATCCTAAAAAAAGTCTTAAAGTCCATTATCTCTGACCTCATGCTGCTTAAAAAGGACATGAAGAGTGCATGCACTAGTGCCAGAATGTTTCTGTGTAAATCCTCAGCAACATCTGTGGAGTGACAGTGATTGAAGGGAGCTGGAAACTCAGTGCACTTCCATTACTGCAATATAGAAATATTTGCAATATTTCTAGAGCCACAGAGCTGTTCACATTCAACCTCCTGTTCCTGAGACAGTGCACAGAAGAGTGAGAAGGGAGAATTCTCTGATGATTAAAACGGAGTTGCTGAACAGTTAAGGGGAGGAATTATGATGAAGCCTCTTCAAATAAGAGGTTGTAATGCTCCTTTTCTACTGCCCATGCAAACCTGCTAGTGTTGGTAGACAAAAAAGCAGTAAACTTCAGGGCATTTTCAGTCAGAGCCACCACTGATGTACTTGAGCTGTGAATCCACTCTGCTGTGTGGCATGTGTAATAATCATCTATACAGGATTCCTGTGATTAAAGGAGCTAGCAGGTCTGCCTCTTCTTGTCTGTCAGCATCCAGATGAAGTGTTAATGTTATTGGTAAAGAAAGGAGTTTCTTAGACCTCATTTTAAATATGCATCTGTGTATTTGTTTGACTTTATAGAACAAGAAAGGTAAAGCAACTATGCAGCAATTGTACAAAAATTTAGGAGAATTACAAAAGACTGAGGGTAAAAGTCAGGGAAGACCTGAGATTTAAAAAAGATGCAAGTAGAGGAATTGTAAAGGCATCATTCACACTTAATTGCTTTCCATGTTTAACTCTTTTGTTCTATTGGCTTTTTGAATTTCATGGGGAAACATTAGAAGTGATATGTAGGAAAAAAGGAATGGAAAAAATTACATGTTCAGAAATAGATATAGGTGTCCTCCAAGGGAAACACAGAACAAGGTGTGGGCTTCCTGGCACATGCTTCCTCAAGTGTTATCTAGGTGTGCTCTGGGTCACCTCTGGGCTTGAATGATGCCTGAGGTCCCTTCCTGTCCAGGAAGGGAGGGAGAACAGGCATCAGAGGAACTTCCTGAAAAGTCCCATTCACAGCCATAGGACTAAATCTGGATCCCCTGGGACGGCAGAGTGAAGTAGAAGGGCAAAGGAAATGGTGTATAATTAGTTCCTATTGAAAACAATGGGATTATTGCCTTGTAAACACGAGTATTTTGTAAATAGAACTTCCAGAGACTGCATGTTTTGAAGTTCCTTTAAAGTGAGCTCTCCTAGGAGCTGTGAGAAAGAGCCCACAGCATGCTACTGTTCTTCAGAGTAGGACCTATTCATATATGGGAAGATATCTGATGAAAACCTGAGTGGGCAAAGTGATGATCTCAGGGGTGCAGACAGATTAAAAATTAGAATGGGATGCTGGAAAAAAAGATGCAAATCATATGCAAATTATGCAAATATGAAAATAGTGAGTTCATCTCTTGAGAAATAAAACTCAGAAATGCCTATTGCCCTTCCCAGTCATCTCTGTCTGATACAAACAACAGAAATCAGAGGCAGTGGATCTTCTTTTCTTTTTGGCTTTTGGAATAGACCCAGTGAGAGAAAATAGATGTAGCCTGCTTCTAGAAATGTGGGTTTGACATATAGTTAACTATCTCAGCCATGTTTCCCATGTACTTTTATGTGTGTTCTGAACTCACTTTTTTACATGAAAAATAGAAAAAGTTATTAAGAGTAGTAGCTCAGCATTTATACAAGCAGTTCATTGTAGCACAGAAATATATCCAACTAAAGGAAAAAAAAGTCAGCCAGGTTAGTCATGTTTCTTTTTTAGTAAATCAGCTAGCCTTAAATGCTTGTCTTTATGAACTGCCACAGAAATGAGTCCAGGCTGTTGAGTACTGCAGTCTTTGCGTAGGGGGAGGATGAAAGTTGATGAGTGTCTTTAAAAGTATGTCCTATTCATCTAATGTGTATAGAAGAGACAATATAGTGGATGATCACAAGAGCTGACAGTTTTTTTAGAGTCTCTGAAATCTCAAGGAGGTCTGTCTGCTCAGTGCATCTTGTAGCTGTGACAAAAGGTGAAAGCATAAAGAATCACAGAGTGGTTAAGGGTGGAAAATACTGCTGGAGGCCATCCTGTTCAATCCCCTTGCTCAAGCATACCCACCTATACCAGAATTCCCTAACACCATGTCCAGATGGCTTTTTAATATCCTCAAGTATGGAGGCTCCAAAAGCTTCTGAGCAACTTGTGCCAGTACTTGGACAACCTCACAGTAAGAAAAAAGAAGTGTTTCTTTATATTCAGAGGGAACCTCCTCTTCTTCAGTGTGTGCATATTGGCTTTGGTCCTGTCACTGGGCTCCACTCTAAAGAGCCTGTCTCTGTCCTTTCTGCACCCTTGTCCTACAGGTATATCTACAACACTTATGAGATCCCCCTAAGCTTTCTCTTCTCCAGGTTGAAGAGCCTCAGCTGTTTGACTTTGCTTAATCCATGAGGTGCTTTAATTATCTTTGTTGGCTTTGGGTGGACTCTCTCCAGTGTCTCCATCTCTCTCTTGCTCAAGGAAGTGTAGACCTAGATGCACTCCAAGTGTAACCTGATCAGTGCTGCATAGTAGGGAAGTAGCACCTCTATTGACCTGCTGACAACTCTTAATGAGGCCCAGGACACTGGTAACTGCCTTTGCTGCTAAGACAAGTTGCTTCAAGCCCAGTTAGCTGCCCTACCCATCAGTGAAGCCAGGTTTTGCACTTTGGCCTGACAATACCGTGACATCTCTCCTTTATGAACCTCTTGGCCAGGGAAGAGAGAAATTGTGGCACCACACAGTGTACTAGTTCCTGTCAGGTATCCCAGCTGGAAAATTTATTTTCAGGCTGTACTCCTGTAGCTCCTCTCCAGCCTTGAAATGCCTCTTCCCATGGCATTGGGTTATGCAGTGGAAATGGCTGCTGGACTGAAGGTGTGCACATCTGTGCTATAACTGCTGTTGAGGGAATCAATCTAATGCTGCATGACCTCCTGTGCTCTGTTTTGTGGCACATATTGGGCAGAATCAGGGCAGTTGAAAACAATCCAGGGCAATCAGGAGTAAAAGAGGCAAATGCAAAGTACTGAGGCTAGGTTTTTTGTCCTCTGAATATTCCTGTCACTGCAAACATAGCCTAAGATACCTTTACTATGGATACAAAGGTTCTAGCTCTCTTAATTCTTCAGGAACAGCTTGTTTACACCTGGCTGCACTAAGATCATAAAGAGGCATGCTGTTGTTGATAGTTATCAGACCCTTTCTGTCTTCATAGTAGAAGACATTTACAAAAGCTCCTAATGAAGTGGCAGCTGAGGCTCTGCTGTCAGGTATGAATACAAGCACTTATTTCTCTGTGATCCTTAAAAATAAGACTTTCCTTCACAAACCATCACCTTCTTTTGTATCTTAGTATGTTAGTACTGACATAGAGTAATAAATCCATCAGTCTTGTATTTCCAGGCAGCAGAAGTGTTTGTTTGGCTGAGTGAGGATGCAACTGTATCACTGTCAAGTATCTATTAATAAATGCTCTGGAGTTGCTGCATTTTCCCCATGCTAGAGAATCATTTGATTGGATGTTGTATTAGAGCTGGCAGGTACTTCAGGTTAAGAAGGTTTGTTGCTTTGTGATGGTTACGGGATACTTTATTTTGAAAGCCAGTTCCTTTGATGAACAGGAAACCCCAAACCGCACACATATCAGAGGCTGAACTTCTGGTCTAGCATTCTTTTAGCTGTGCCCAGGTCAGAGAGTTTCTTTTTTTTTTTTTTTTTTTCTTTTCTTTTCCAGCCAGTCCACATCTCTCTGTAAGGTGGCTCTTCCTTCCAACATGCCCATGTCATTACCCGGTTTAGTGTCATTAGCCAACTTGGTGTGTGTGCTTTCAGTCTTATCATGCAGATCATGTACTATGTTGCAGAACACTGTGGGGCCTGATATTGATAACAGGATGACCTCCTTGGTGACAGGCTGCCAGCCCAAGTAAAAACCATTAATCCCCACCAGCTCAGTATGGCCTGTGAGCAAATTTCTTATCTGTCTTGTAGACCAGTCATGTAGTCTGTATCTTGTCAGCTCTACCAGGAGAAGGCTGTGGGATGGAAAACAGCACTGAACATTTTTCTGGTCCAGGTAAACATCACCCACTGCTTCCACCATGTACTGCCATGGTGAAAAACATAATTTCATTGTAGCAGAGGATCAGGGTAGATTAGTCTGCTATGATTTCCCTTCAGCCAGCCTGTGCTGGGATTTTCCCAATGACCTGCATCATTTGTTTTGTAATAGTTTCTAACAGGACTTGTTCTGTTACCTTCCCAGGAGCAAATTAGGACTATTGAACCTGTAGTTTCCTCTTCGGGGCCTTTCTTAAACAAGGGTATGTAATTTGCTCTCTTCCAGGCTTCAGGGATATCCTCTGATCTCCATGATTTTTCAAATATTCTAGATGGTGGCCTGGCAACAAGGTTGGCCACTTCTCTTTTGACCCTGACAGGCCCAGAGATTTATGTGTGTTGAGCCTGTTACAACTCATCCCTGAAGGCAGGGTAACTGGGGATCTTATTAATAGACCCCTTGGGGCAGATTAGAGTGAAATGACACTGAATGACCATTGTTTATATCTACCTGTAGCTATATCTATATATATTCATAGAGTTTATTTTATAAAAACTTGGTTGCGATGGAAAGGAAGGATTCCATTCCTCTGGTTATTATCTGTAGAAATATGGCAGTATAAAATCAGAAAAATATCACTTAAGAAAATGTATAAGGATGTTGGTGGGGGGTGATTCATGGCAGTGGAGTGTATCTCATGATCATTTGTGCTGGGAGTTGTCACTATTCCCCTCTGACTCTTGAAGTCTGGGGAATAATGCAGGAGGTGTAAATTCAGCTGGGGACCCCACAGGGATGGGGCTGAGGCTGGCTTCCTTTCATTTGGGATCGGGGGAATGGTTGCATGTGTTGTGGAGGATGTGTGCATGGCCTGGGAGATTGCTAGGTTGTATCTTGACACTAGGATCCAATGCTCTCACCACTTCTGCCAGCTGCTGGTACCCTGAGACCCAGAAGTTTACAAAAAGAGCAGTTTCCCTTCTTCCCCTTTGCACAAGCCACCACCACCTAAGGAGGTTGCCAAGCCCCCTGTGCTGGCCTTGGGGGACTCAGTAGAGCCTTCTGCCTTACCTGAGCCAACAGCTTCCCCTGCCAGCCATGGCCATAATTACACCTCAGCAGGTGGGGGAACTTCTGTTATTGTGTTGTTGTTTGTTCTCTTCTGGTATATATACATGTATAAATAATAAAGAACCGTTATTTCTTTTTCCTACATTTTTGACAGGAAGCTCCATAATTTCAAAGTTACAATAATTTAGAGGGACAGATTGTCCTTCCATTCCAGGAAGGTTTGTACCTTCCTTGGCTGACATTTGGCCTTGAAACCAGTACAGAGAAAAAGAAAGGGAAAGAAAAGGTAAGAGTAGAAAGATATCACCTGTGGATCCAGTGATGAGATTTAATTTTTGGAATTTTGATGTCCATTGGTCAAAGTGATGGTTTCAGGCTTGATTTATTGGGGTTGGGGAAAGCTTGCAAAACACAAAGTTCAGTGGGTTAATATTCACTCAGGTTCAAGTGGGAATGCCCAGGTATCTCCCTTGGAGGGAAAGTTTTACACTGTCTGAAGTAAAACTGTGGATCATGTACAGTCCTCTGGTGGAAGGCCCCAGAAATGAGTCAGGGGGCACTTTGAGGGTCTTTAATGGTTTATGACACCTTCTAAGTCATGACAGATGCCTCTCACATCAGGGTACTTGAGCCAATCATGCCCCATTGGAAGGGATGAATATCTTCAGGCATATGTATGAATGTGAATATCTTCAGGCCTATGTATGAATGTGAATATCCTGATAACCTCTCTGGGGACAGGGGAGAAGTTTTACACCTGAGCAAGTTGAGTAAGGATGTGAATATCTTCAGGCCTATGTATGAATGTGAATATCCTGATAACCTCTCTGGGGACAGGGGAGAAGTTTTACACCTGAGCAAGTTGAGTAAGGGAGGAAATTAGCATGATAGACAGCGCCACCCCACTTTGCAGGGTCTGCTTCTTGTTGTCCTTCTTCCTTATCTGTCTCAAAATGCAGCTTGTAGCATCGGGTGGTGGGTTTGCACCCCCTCTGCATCTGAGCTGTTACCTTGCATATCCACAGCAAAGCATGCCACTGCTTTTGCAAATGGCACTTACTATATGTAAGTGCTGGTATAATTTAACTATGATTGCTCAGCCATCACAGCAGGTCATTTTTATCAAAGGAATTTGTGCTTATTTGGAGTTGGTAAGACTTATGCAAGCTTATCTCATAAAGCATAAGTTCATGGATAAAAGAGGTGTTTTAAAGGTTGTGATGGGATTCAAACTAAGCCTTGAATGCATGTCCAGATTTCATAAATCAGACAATCAAGTGAACAAGTTCCTTGTGAACTGGTGTCCTTTGGGCACAAATCTAAAGGTTTAAGGTCTGAAAATGACTGACCTTTCCACCTCACCAGTTCTGTCTCCTCTCACTTGTTTTCCAAACCTGTGCAAAATCCATGGTGGTCCATTGGCACCACACATCCACACCTATGACTCTGGTTAAACTTTGGCTTTCCACCAAACTATAGTTGCCAAAAATCAGTCCCCTTGTGCTCTAGGAAAAGGCAGATTTGTGTCCTTTGTGTCCAGGCAGATCAAGTCCTTTGTGGTCTCAGGGAGGTTGGCTCTGATGGAGAGAGGGGTCTGCTGTTATGGGTAGTCTCTGGGATACAGGGTTGGGTTCTGCTGTGGCCTGAGAGATGAGTAACAGCATTGGTTGGTGCTTGAGAGCCAGGTGGCAGAGGATGCATCAGGGCTGCCCAGCAGCTGTGCCTGGTCCATGGCAATCAAGAGCAGGGGCAGCATCCTGGGCCCCCTGAGCCTCCCCAAAGGCTCTAAAGGACACTGGGTACAGAGCTAGTGGGTAGGGCTGGGCATGGTGGGCCCCATCACCCCCATATCTCAGCGCCACCACCCTGCAATACAGCAGTTCCTGGCCTGTCTGGGGTAGGACAAAAGCATCCTCCACTTGTCCCACTGTCAAAGCTGGGCTGGGAGAAGCCTGTAGATATCTGAAAGGAAGTCCTTGGGGAGCTGGTGGTATTACTTGGAGGGGGCTGAGGGAAGAAGGCTGGACAAGACTGCTGGAGATAAGAAGAATCACCAGTCCCTGGAGGACTGTCCAAAGCTTTTTTATCTGGAGAGCTCTGGTGAGACCAAAGGAATGCCTTCTCACGGAACATTACAGAGCTCTCCATCCTCGTCCCCTCTGGAATCTGCTGCAGCAGGGAAGGGAAGGAAGTCTCAAGGAAAGTACTGAAGAAAGGCACTTCTACAGATTTTCACTCATATTTCCTCATGCACTTCATTCAAGTCTGCATCAATCAGACTCTGTATCTGGGCATCCTGTGACAGCAATTGCTTATGGAGCAATATAGGAAATGGCACAAACACTTGATTTTTGTTCTGCATCCTTTCTTCCAGATGGGCAAAATAGTCTTTCTGCTGAGGACTATACCCACTGCAGGTAGCTCAAAGTGCAGCTAAAATGCAAGATTCAGGTTGTGTCCTGGGAGCAGGTAAAAGGTGGGAGCCCCAGGCAACAAGCTTACTGTTACCTGTTAACTAGCAAGTTAACTGGTTCTAACCCTTTGCCTAACAATCTGTCATGCTGGCCATGGAGAGGGATGTCTGGTCACCCAGAGACACTTCAAGAGCCAATGAAGATGAGAAGTCTGCAGAATAAATATCAATATTGGAATGGGCTCACAGACTGTAAAGTTTGTATGTTATATCCCAGTCACTCAAACCTAGGGCTAAACCAAGGTTCTTTTGCTCTGGGTAGATGCAAAGGAGAAAATTCCAACCAAATATTCTCAAAAGGTAAAAAGTACACAGAAGTTTATGGGCAAACTATAGAAAATTAATATTGGCAAAAGAGTAAATATTATATAATGTCACTTATCACAGCATAGACAGCCCATGGAATATAGAAAACCTTGCAACCCATTTGGTGTTACATTCCGTGAGAAGAAAGAAGAAGAAAGAGAGAAGAACAGAAAGACAGGAAAGATTTAGAAAAACAGACATAGCTGCCAGCTCCTGAGTTCCAGCAATATAAAGCTCTAAGGTGAAGGTAAGGTTACATGCTTGCCTTGTGATCAGGCTTCCTAAGGCCTTGGACCATCGTGGGACCTTCTTCCCAAGTGGGACTTAGGGTCTCTTGGCCATTCAGGGACTGGGTTAAAATGGGGACAGCCTCCAGTGGCACTGTGGGGCTGAGGGGTATGAGGGGAAGGGGACTACCTCCTCACCAGGGCAAGGCTGGACCCACCCCCAACTGTGCTACATGAGGAGATGAGACCCACCATCAGAGAGAGAGCGAATCTGAGTGAATCTAAGGCTTATTAGAAGCATCAGTGTATATACATCTTTACTACTAACAGGTTTTATTTTTGATTACAGCTTACAGAGGTGGTTACAGTCCTATAATAAATCTGTCCTCTTGATATTTTCCGTTGTTCTCTCCAAAGCTGTGGTAAAGGAGCATGAAGAATGTGTGTCTGTTGTTGTAGTAACTGAGTCGTTCAGTTCTGTCTCAGGTACACACTGTGTCAGAGAGACCTGCTGCTGGTGCTGCTGCTGTCATCCTTTGTTTAACTCTTTCCTTACACCAACATCTGTTAACCCAACATCCAACCACATATTCCAAGCTCCCAAGATATCTCAAAACTGATTACATTTTCCAGTCTCTGACAGTATAAAAGCTTGAGGATTTCTTTGTTCAGGATCCCTCCCTGGAGACACCTACTTTAGGCTTTTATTGTATTGCTGCACCATGATTAAATTACTTATTTTACTAAATTAGTAGACATCTGGGACTTTGCTATGGTAAACCTAGGGTTGAATGGGTAAGGAAAAAATTGTCTGACAGTGTCAGTGTTGTGTATTTAAGGAGTCGAGTCAGTTCACTGGAGCCATCTGCTGCAAAGGGGCTTCAGTCCCAGTAGTGACAGTCTGGGATGGTGGAAGCATGACTGGATGGTCTGGCAGGAAACCTTTCTTAATATCTCAGCTATGCAGGAATGTACCTGGGTCTTTGTATAGGGGAAGTATAACTAAAAAAGGGCAAGAGGTGCAATGTGAGAGAGACATAAAAACGCTTGATGACTGTATTTCAATTCAAATGCTACAAGTTGAGTGAACATGATGAGAAATGGAAGAGTGGGTGAAAAAGCAAAGGTTGTTTTCAAGGGTATGCCAGTCCAAAGGTATACCACAGTCTGATAAAACTTCCATGTGTCTAATTACAGTACTATTGGTTTATAAGATGTGTTTTCTAATACAAGTGAGCTGGAAGCCATGGTAGCTGCAGTGGGTTGACTGCTGGCCAAATGCCACTGTACTCTCGAAAATTATCTACTCATCTTCCTCTGCTATAATTGGAGCAGAGGAGGGAAAAAGACCAGTTAAACTAAAGCTCATGGGGTTGAGCTAAGGTTTAGGAGAAAATACTTTAGGAGCAAAACAGGCTCATAACTTTAAAGGGTGTAATGAAAACTTTATTAACAGAACTATTAGAATAATGATAAGAACTAAATGAACCTTTAGAACACTGTTCTCCCCCCAGCCCCTCTTTCCTTCCCACTGACAATGTAAATAGACAAATCCTATGATTATCAGTCATTTTACCACTTCTAAAAAGAATCTTCCTTCATTTATGGATAGGAATCTCTTTTGTCATGCCACAGGAAACAGTTTACTCATGGTTTTAAGTTCATGGCTAAAAGTCAGCCCAGAAAAAACCTGCTTGCAGGGTGAAAGTCCCTCCCATTGACTTAGTTTTTCCCCACAACTGCTCTTGAGGGCCATTTGGGCTAATGGGGTGTAATTTAAGGATGAGCTATTCTAGTGTAGAAGCAAAAATTCTCTTCTGTCTTTGAAATCAAAGATTCTCTTCTTCTATCTCTAAAAGCAAAAGTTCCCTTCTCCTATCTCTGTTCAAGTCAGATTGCAGCTTCTTTCAAGATCTATATTCTCCAGTTCTTTTCTGAGCTGTGGATGAATGTTGCATCCCTCCATGCACTTTATGAATTACAGGGACATAATCTGGTGTATTATAGTCTCACCTTGGCTTGCAAAAGGTTTTCAGATCTGAAACCGTATCCTGTCCTTCTTTCCTTTGGCTTTGGCCCCTCCTTCTTCACTGACCTTGGTGCTGCCCTGTTGCTTTCTTCACATGCCTTCACCTTTCCTTTTCTCTGACTTGGGGAGAAGATTGGCCTTCACAGATTTATGTGTTCTCAGATGGAATTCTGCAGCGCTGAAAAAGGTCGATCTTGCCTGGGCCCTGCATCAGGGAACTGAGGAGGGCTTGCTCTATGTGAGAGTCCGTGTGAGGGATGTGTCACAGCCATCCACTAATGTGTGACCAGGCAAGAACAAGTTACCTTGGGTGTTTGCATATGGTATCTGTGGGAAAATGAATTGACACTGAAGAAGTTCAATAAAGATGGAAAGGAGATATGAAGATATCCATTCTCTGAGGCAAGACTGAATGGTCATGGTGTGTTCAGTCCACAAAAAGATGGTGGAAGGAGAAAATTCAGTTTTTCCATGACCAAACTAGAGGAGGATTAATCAACAGAAAAAAACTTCCAAAAACCTCCAGTTTAAAAAGATTTCTTGTGCAAGAACAAATTTATGGAAAGTGAAACAAATTAAATGATAGGCCATAACTGACGCTGCAAACAGGTTTTGGCAAGATCTCATAACGTAAGATGTGTAAGCCTGGGAAGAAATCTACTTTTATGATTGTGTTTGGTACGTTTATAAAACATCTAATGTCATAGTCTTTTAGAGAAAAAGCTGCTGGATTTTTCAGAGGTGATATTACTGAAGAGTTTATCTAGATTGTGTATTCAATGTAAATTCATTTATGTATCTGTGCTCTTGCCTTGTCTAATGTATTTTTCCTCTTCCTAGCACTGACCAATTTACTAAAAGTGTGAAATTTATAGTTATCTGCCCTTTGACAGATTAAAGAAAGAAGTCTCCTTGAAAAACATATTTTACTGGTGGGTGAAAAACAACTGACATTCTTGTTACAGACTCACAGCTGCTTAATGGCAAAATATAGATTATTTGTTATTGTCCGTCAGTGTTGATGAATCAATGCTATGAAGTGGTATGCTTTTTCTTGCATTGTGCTAGGAGATAGACAAAGGTTATTTGAAAGCTAAATTAACTGAGGTGGCATACTGGTAAAATGGATACCGTCTGTAGAAAATGGTGTCAAGGTGTAGGAAATAATTTAATAGGATGATCACTAAAAAAAGGAACCTGCCTATAAAGTGGGCATATAGTGAATTTGAATATGAGTGATCTGTGTTAATCAAAGAACCCATGAAGTTATTTTAATAATTGCAGTTTGAGGCTTTTGAACTTTCCAGGCAGTTATGATACACCATAACACTTTTGAAATGGAAGAAATTTGGATTAGCCTAGTATTTTGTTGTCTACTTAGGCAGGAAAGTACAGAGAGCATGTGAATATTTTCCTGTAGTGGATTGATGACAGGATGATGTCTCCTGCCTGTAAAGGCTGTCTTTCTGAAGGAACAGCGGTTATTTACAAACTACTTGCACTTTGCTGCAATTACTCAAATTCAGTGAGATTTATTTTCTCCCAGGCTGGAATGGAAAAAAACTTCAATATGTGCAGAGTATTAAGAAAAAAAACCTAGAAAATGGTCCAAGGAAAGTTGGAAGGTGTCACCCATTTAGGAGATAAAGTAAATATCTGCTGGTTTTATGCTGATAGTCTCATCTAATCAGATGAAAACCAGACTAGACTTCAGTCTACAAGGGTAGAGTGTGGATGGAGAATAAACATATCTAAAGAGACAAGGCTACAGGAAATCTCTGAAAATACTAAAAATCATCTTTGGTGTGGGTTGGTGACTTTTTTGTCAGAAATTAATCTTCTTTTCCTATTCATACCTGGTTTCACCCAAAAACTTATTACTATTAATAAACTTGAATAAACAAAGTGTTGAGAAGATTTCAGGCCATCTGGAGAAAAATTCTTACTTACATATATATAGGATAAATATCCAGAATTTCCACAGTAAAAATTGCATCAAGTAAAATCTTCTAAGATTTTCACAGTGAACAAATACAGAAATGATCTTTGCTTCTGAATCCTTTCCTATGCTTGCACAGCACTGGGTCTGGATAATTTCCAGGCAGAAGTTATCTCAATTGTACCAGGATTATTTCTAGTAATGCAGGTATAGCATCCCCTGTGTTTCTGTCCTGATTGTTGCTTTGCTGTTATAATTTCACTTTTGCTCTGCATGGCTATATTCTAGATGGAAGAGCTTTACTCTATATATGGCACCATCTGTTGTCATTGGAAAGCACTGCCAACTGAAAACAAACCTATGCATCCTGTAACTGGAAAATGTTATTTTTTTAGGGCTTATTGAGACCTATTGAGCTGGGTTCTGTGAATCTGGGAGCTGAGCTGCCAAACACAAATCCTAGATGAAGCACTCTGGTTGCAGCAACCTGGAGGGTGGCACAAAGTTAAGATCTGTGCACCTGAAGGCCCTGGTGACCAGAGAGTGCCATCTGCCACCAAAGTGGAGGAACTGCTCTAAAGCAAATAATAGCACAGTTAGAAGGCCCTTAGCAGGCCTATCTAATAGCTCACTTGATGCTCCAATTAAGACATCAGTGCATATTATGAATTTGCCCAGTCTCCGCTGTGATAGCGATACCTAGGACCCCAGAAGAGGCTGGTCTGGCTGGCGATCTCTCAGCCTACCCCCTGCAAGCTGTTGTCCCTGAGTTAAAGAGAGAGCCTAGCTGCCTGAGCTTTACATATTTGCTATAGCAATATTTTCTGGCATGGTTCTTAACGTCACTGGATCCAACTGTTCTGACAGCAGCCCCATGGAGGGATGCTACTTCACCATGCCATCTCCTGAAACAGAGCTGGTTCTGACTGTGGGCCAGCATAACTCTGTACAATCACTCCAATGTCTGCATATAATGTCCCAGAAGAGATTATTTAGTTTGGGTTTGTGCTTCACATCACGGTGATGAACTTAATCCGTGTCTTGTAGGATTGAGATCCATGTTTTGTAGGACTTGAGGGACCTCAAGGCCCTTGCTCTGGCCAGCCTGGCAAGTTCCCTAGGCTGATATAGGCATCCAGTGTCTTAAGGCTACCATCTGCTGGCTAATGGAGCAAAATGAGCCAGTGATTTGTTAAAAGTACCTCTATTCACCAAAGTGGGTGCTAGAGCCATCTTAATCAGCAGCTAGAGATTGAAGAGCAAGTAAGAAAGCTGCAGTGACAGTGGATATGGGTTGTAAATAATGCCAAATTTAAACTGACTGTTTTAAGCCTTGACAGAAAAATTGAATTTTATCAGTGTCTTTTCTGACTTCAAAAGGTCCATCACTGTTTACTTGATGTTATCTTGCTAGGAACCTGTGAGTCTCAGTTCTGATCTTTTGCATGCTTTTATGGATTTTCTTAGCTTAGTTGGTCTAGAAAACAGGATTTTCAAAGAAAGCAAAGAATTTGCAAAGTTTTCGTGTGCACTTGTTCTCTCTTCCCTATGTGCCTATCAGTATTATTCCTCATGATTATTTTAGCTACAAAAAAAAAAGTCATGGATACTCTCCTTGAAAACTCTCTTTTTTCAGCTGTAGTTTAATACTGGGAGAATTTCAGAGTTTTTTATGCTCTAGACTAACTGTGTACCAGTGGGGTCCCAGCAATGTTGAGCTATGCCAATATGAATCTGAGGCAGAAAAAAAAGCAGGATTTGTACAGAATTGTTTTTATCCTAGGTGATATCTATATGCAGTTCTAAAGGTCAGAGGATTCCTTTGCACAGGAATTTAATTTAATTTGCTATTAAATCAACCTCTGGGCTCCCAAAATTTACTGGAACATTAAATTTATATAGGTGCAATAATCTTACTTTTTTTCTTGCCGTACTCATTAATGCAACTGATGTTACTGTGAGCAGTCTTTTCTCCTATTCTTGTGGGTAATCTGAAATGTTACTGCATTCCGTATTGTGCCCAAAAATTATTACAATCTCTTTAAGAGCCTGCAGACAGAAATGGAACCAGGATGGTGATGGGGGTGTTGCCATGGTCCCCTTTTAAGTCTGAGGCTGAAAGCAGAGAGTATCTCTCTCTCTCCTGGCAGTGTTTGCTGAAGGCTCTGCTTTGGAATAGGTTGCTTTGGACTGGCAACAATAGCCACCTGAAAAACCTGCATTTCACAATCAAAAACTGTTTCAGAGAGAACTTTGCAAAATCTATGAGCAGTGTGAAGCTTGAGCTGGTCCCTGGGGCTGGGCCTATCCAAGTCTGTGCCTGTAGGCCAGTTCTTCCCCCGCGACAGGGAGGACAGCAGCATCAGTGGGAGCCAGCAGGAAGCAGTGGGCAGCAGAGCTGACTCCATACAGTCTGGCAGCTCCCATCTGCCACTAGAACTGCTTTGTAAACTCTGCCTTCATGGGATGGCTCTTTTTGTCCATCATCTTTTTCCCCCCCTTTGTCTCCAGACTGCACAGTCGATTTGGTTGCCATTTTTCCTTTGTCTTTCAAGTGACACGAGAGTCTGTGGGGATTGTCATCTTGGAAGGAAGGGTTACCCCACCATTCATTTCCATGAGTTTGTGAAATTTAACTATTTTGTATCTAGTGATTATTTACTGGTTTTTTTTTTTTTTGCCTGTTGCTGTTTTGATTGTTATTAAACTTATTTTTTCACTTATATCTACTCATATTAATTTCTTAATGGTGGAAACTATTATGATTGGTTGAAACTAAAAATAGTAATTTTAGAGTGCTTACCTCTTTATTGTCTTAAAGTAAGACACCTATATACCCATAAAAATTGATATTATAATTAATCTTAATGTAACATTAAAGTTTATTGATTTTTTTCTTTGTATTTTCTTTTTTCAGTTGCAAATGAGACAGGTGATAAACATCCACAACCACTTTTGCAATTTGCCCGTAAGTAGCCTTTTTCATTTTAAGTGATTGATTTCTATACCTACTGTAAAAATAAAAACATTTAATAATGCTTTTAATCTTGTATTGTGTCTGTCCTATATTATGTGTCATTTGCAGTACTAAACCGAAGAAGAATAATATTTGATTGAAAAAGTCCCCTACAAAAATTCAGTCTTACTGAACAGAGTTGATGCAAATTTAAATGAATGGAAGACTTTTTTGCCTTACTATTATTTCAAGCATAAAAAATTATAAATGTCTCAAAACCACTGAAGTTCACTACAGTGCTTACAAAGAGATTTGTGTCAAATACTAAAAATAATGTTGAAATGAGATAATGAAATAATGAAAAATTATATTGAAATAATGAAAAATGTTATTAATCCTTATTGGTATCTCCTTTATCACTTTTCTTCACTCAAAAAGATTAAAAACTACAACTATGGATTGGGATTTGGAATAACTGACCCAAATTTGAATAAAAAGGAGGGGTATATTTGGTAATATAACGCCAACTGACCATGATTGTGACCATATTGTATTCATTCTCTCTACATTTCATGAACACTGTGGGTGATATGGCATTTGAGACACAAGAAGACTATGTATGAGCATGACTGACTGCTCAACAGAAAAGCCAGAGGGAAAAGTGAGAGGCAACTCAAAATAATGATGGAATATGGTCAGGTGGAATAAAACCAATTCTGCCAAAGAAATATTTAATCACCGTGACTAGATAATTTCATGAGAAAGCCCATAGAGGGATGGAAGCAATAGCTGAGCAAGTACAGGAAGTATGGGTGGCTCCAGGAATTTTTGCTGCTGCAGAATGAATCACAAATAACTTCTCAGCTTGCCAGAAATTCTCAAGTATCGCTCTGAGCTCTGAGACCATTGGGTTACTTGGTAGTCATAGTAGATTATCTGTCAGGCTGGGCAAAATCTTTTCCAAAAGAAGGGTTGACACACGAGTAGTAAAAGCCTTGCTAAATGAAGTTATATCTGAATATGGGATAACAGAGTAAATTGAATTATTGAGACAGAGGTGCTCGTTTTACAGCAAATATGATCAACAAACTGTGTAAGTCTTTGGAGATTGAGAGGAAATTACATATACCTTATCACCCACGGTGTTCATGAAATGTAGAGAGAATTAATACAATGTTAAAAATTAGTAAAAGTATGTCAATCCACTAATCTGAAATGGCCAGAAGCCTTAAACTTGGTTCTGTGGGACATACAAAATGCTGTATGGTGACCTGTAGGACTCTCAGTGTAAAATCTCACGGGAGGCACTTAGCTATGCCAGGAACTTATATCCCAGACAAGACCAGCTTATTGCGTAGACATGATCACTTGATACAGTATGTTTTGTAACTGAAGGAAGGGTTTGAAGAGCAGAGAAAGTATGCATAATGATATCATAGAATTTCATGGATTGGAAAGGACTCACTAGGATCATCGAAGTCCAACTCCTGGTCCTGCACAAGACAGTCCAACAATTACACCATGTGTCTGAGAGCAGTCTTGAACTCTGGCAGACTTGGTACAATGACCACTTCTCTGGGGATCTTGTTCCCAACCACCTGCTGGCTGAAAAACTTTTTCCTGACAGCTAACCTAAACCTCCATCTCATACCATTCCCTCATTACCCGTCACTGGTAACCAGAGAGAAGAGATCAGTACTCGCCCCTCTGCTTTGTGTTGTGAGGAAGCTGTAGACAACTATGAGATCTCCCCTTCTTCTTCTAGGCTTAAACAAGCCAAGTTACCTTAGCTACTCCCCATATGGCTTCTCCTCCAGACTCTTCACCATCTTAATACTCATGTAGTATCAGCCCACATCCACTGAAACAGATACATAAATGTACAGCCCAGAAAGGAAGTTTTAAATAAGGTATTGTCTAGAAAATCCAAATTAGAACCCAGATAAGAGGACAAAAAGGGTAGTTATAATAGAAGACTCCTTTCTAAGGGGATCAGACCTTGGAAAATGACTACTAGCAGACTTAGTTTGTATTACTATTTTGGAATGCGGTAAGATTAATAATGCTTGCTGCACCTCTGTTGTGGGAAGTCAGTACCTAGCTGTACTTATTAAGTCTGCTATTTCAGTCATGTATCATTCTATAATTCTTGAAAATTAGAATATGACAGAGGTGTTAAATATGGGAGTATTCCTGGGATACTGGGATTCCTGGGATCTTTTTCAGAAGTGCCTGATTTATTCAGAAACTCTGGAAATATTTGAAAATGTGAAGCAGACACTTAACAAAATATAAGTCACATGCTCTCTTCTCCTGAGGCAGGGAGGACATCTGACTGAAAGATGCTACCTGTACTTTGTCAGTGGAACTATATTTACGAATAAGGATAGATTCTCTGAATGACATGCAAGAGCCACTTGATGGCACTTATAAATTAATGTAAAAAAAAAAAAATCCATGGAATTTTTTTTGCATTTGAATATCTACTGTGAAAAGCTGAAGTTTTGACAGAAAATAGATATATTTTCTGGTGCTAATCCTGCAGTCATCTCTTTTATCTATAATTTAACCACTGCTAACTAGTCTAAAGAATGTCAGTGATGAGTATTGTATTGATTTGGTACTTTGTTTCTTAGCCAGTTCTTTGGCTAAAGACCCACATCAATACATACTAAACAACAACTTAAGTGTGATGTGGAGAGGATGTTTTTTGTTGAGGTGTGAAAGCTTCATGTTCTGTAATAAAATATTTTTATAAGAAGCATTACAGTTTTGAGTATGGAATGACCCTAGTGTTTGCGCTTATTTCCACTTCGAATTTTTTTCAGGTTTTCAGGCTTATACCCAAACTGTGGTCATGCAAAGGTAAAATGATAGCAGACAACCTTTGTTTATCAGAATTCTGACACACTAGGCAACAAGCCTATGAATTTATTTTCCTTCTTACTCTTTTTTTTCAGGGTCTAAATCACAAAATTGCCTGTGTAACACCATTATTGGTGGGTTGACCAGCAACCTTAAGGAAAGGCCAAAGCTGACCATTAACAATGACCCTAGACCTCCTGAAGAAATTTTAGCAGATGAACTACCGCCAGTGGACAGTCCTGAGGCATTGGTGAAAACATCTTTCAGGTCTGATGGATATGATTTTACTTCATTTATCTTTCAGAGAATATATTTTTAAGATTAAACCTGCAGTGTGGGTTTGGTGACAGAAACTGATACTAAAAGATTCTGTAATGCTGCATATCTTTGTACTCAAAAACAGTGTAAAAAATCATAAATAATATTGACTGGATTTGCCTTTAATTTCTTACACTTCATTAGCCTCCCTAAAAGATGATTTACTAGTCAGAAAGTCTGGAACTAGTCAAAACAATCAGCAAAGACAGCTCATTATATGAAGATGTCTTTGAAGGTTGGTATTGTTTCATTTGGAGATTGGTATTGTTTCATTTAAAAGTGATTTAATGATGAATAATTGCACCTTAGGTCAGATGATGAGCTTCATTGATGCAAGGGTAAGTTAGAGATTTTCTTATTGATGCACTGTCTTGAGAATTGTCTGGCATTATATTGTGAAATTTCTGCTGTTGTAAAGTGTTATATCTCACACTACTGAAGTGTGATATATATATTGCTGTGTTTTTCACTCTTTTATTTAATGCTGTTGATGTACAGTTGCCATGTTTCTTGGAGACATATTTTCTGAAAATTTTTCCCTCAAAGTGAGGTAAAATAGAGAAGCCATAGGGCATACAATGGATTTTTGACTGAAATGTGAAAATTGGTGTGCCCAGAAAAAGCAAAGTGAGTGGCAGAATTGATTTTTCAAAATGCTTTTTGAGCTTATTTTTTTATTGTTGAAAATTTGTGCTCTACTTTTCTTTTGTATTAAACATTCCTGTGTTTAAAACAATGTTCCTTGATTTGGATAAATTTCTCTGACTACAGTGATTTTGATTATACCTCAGTCTGTGAAACTTAATTCACTCTTCATACAATTATTATTTTGAAGGTATTTGGTTGAGTCATTATATTGGGTTGTAATTTCAGGTATTTGCTCATATTGCTTGATGTTTAAAAACATAATACCATAATGTGGGTTTATGCCAGTCTATATAAATAACCCTGTAATTTCATAGTGGATTCTTATTCTTTAATATTCACATTTAGATGATTCAGGACAAGGGTATCAGAACCTCCTTTTATGATGGCCTATGGTATTTAATGACTTAAAAACTTTGTATATCTGATATTTAAAATCTGTAATTTCAAGAGATCTGAGTATTTGTCAACTTCTGATAACAATATATGGATAGCAGCATTCTTTACATTGCCATTGTGAAGACAATATTAAACATTTAATGCAGCAAAATAGTGTCACAGCATTTCAAATGGCATAGCATAATAAAGACTGATGAGTCAGAAAATGTAATTTAACAAAACAGTTTTGCTAATACAGTTTAAAAGGCTTTATAAACATCACAAAATCTTTGTATTGTATCAATATAGATATGACTGTATAATGTGGCATTTTGGGGGACTTTATAGATGGAAATCCAAACAATTTGTTGTTACAAAATAAATAGTAAATGCCTAGTTTTTCAAAGAAAAAAAGCCCTATGTGTGCTTAATAGCTTTGCAGAGCAGTGGAAGATAAGAAAGTTGTCTTAGTTTGTAAAAAAGTTGTTAGCCAAGGTAGGTTCCTTGGTAGGAGGGGAATCTCCCTCAGAATGGAAAATATGACCCCCTTCCATACAAATTATTATAACTTTGAAATCAAGGGGATTTCAGGCAAATATAAGGGGAAAGGAATAACAGCTCTTTAGCAGAATATATCTGTATAACAAGGCAGACAAACAGCCACAAGGGCAGCAGAAGGAGCAGCAGCACAAGCCCAGTGACGCCTTCTCTGGGCCGCAGGCACTTTCCCCTCCGGTGCAGTTCCGGGCACAGCCGGCAGGGGGCGCTGGTGGCTCCCGGCCAGGCAGGGCGGGTGCGATGATTCCCCCGCGCCGGCAGGGGGCGCTGTGGCGCGGGCCCGGCCACCTCTCCCCACACGGGCAATGGCCGCGCTGCCGGTGGGAGAGACAGAGCGGGGCTTCAAACACACAAACTCACGGGGGGCAGCTGGTCCCAGTGACCCTCTGGATGGTGAAATGGATTGTAGCAGGAACCTCCGGGCAGCAGTTGGAACTGCAGAGGTGGGCACACTGGGGATAGCAAACAAAATGTAGCAGAAACTCGGCTGTAACAGGAACTACAGTCCTGGCAGGTGTCCTGGCAGGCAGGAGGTGCTGGGTTACAGTGTAGTGAAAAACCCAGAGTCGTGACAGAGAAGTGTCAGGGCTGGGCAGTGGCAGCTGGGTTCCCTCACACAGCTGGGAGAGGCTCCCTCAAAAGGGGGCTTAGGGTCCCTAAGGTGCCCAAGCAGATGGTGACGGTCCTTTCCAGTGAGATAGGGTGTTAATAAGGTCCCAGTCCAGTAGTCCCAGTCCCTGTCTTATGAGCAGAGCTTCTCTCACGGTAGGAGAAGACAGCAGGAGATGGAACCCCTCAGTGGTAGCAAATTTTACCCACAGCAACCACAGCCTGTCTCCTGTTTGATCCTGAGAGTGAAAGCCTCAGTGAGATTCTGAGAGTGGGAGTCCAGCCCCTCACACCGCAGCCAAAATCTCCCAGTATTTCTCCCTTCCCAAGAGAAAACCCCTCAGCTATGAGAATGCAGCCAAATGCACCCTCCCCACCACCATGGCATTTCTTTTGTCTCATAAGTATCCCTTGTTACTGTCTCTTAGCAACAAATTGGACAAAATTCCCAGAGAGAAAGAAAAGGAAAAATCCTAACCTCCAGGGAGAGCACGTTGCAATTACTGTCTCAATAAAAACAAAAATGTGGCAGTATTTTTATTTGTTTTTATTTGGTTTATTAGCTTGATATTATGGTGTTGATTTGGGCTTAGGAGGCAGTAGCATCTTTTGTAGGAATGGTTGCATATTTGATTCATTGGGGTCTTCTGTGTGTCATAAGCTTTAAGTGCTTCCTTGACTGTTGTGTCTGAATGCCTGTAATTGCCTGGTAGGCATGGGCTTTCCTTGTTTCTTATTTACTAGTCATTAAGGGAAGATCCTGCTGCTCTGGTGCCTTTTGGGGAATGAAATGTGTTTTACAAATTGTCCAGCGTAGCATGACTGAATTAGGAATCTGGCAACTGAATCTTGGTGTAGGGATGGGAGTGGTGTTGGGTTGAGATGAACTGGTTTCACAGAAAGAAGAACCAAGCCTTGTCTTTGAATATGACTGCAAAAAACTGTGAAATGCAGCAATTCCCTTATTGCATCTGATTCACTGCTGTTAAAGCAGTATATGCATCTTTTCATGCGCAGTGTCTTGGGGTGATTTTATGATGTTATTTTATTTCCTAATTGTCTGCTTTATGCCCAGAAATGACTGTTGTAGGTTTAAGATGGATCCAGGGTTGGGGTGGGGAGTCTTGGGTGCCTGCAGGACTTTTGTTCAAACCCTTATTCTCCAGTGTGCTTGGGTCAACCAGGATGTTGCCTTGTTCCTTTTGTTGGATTAGTTTTTCTTGCTGGCTTGAAGCTATAAGTTTCTTTTTTTCCCCCCTTCCCTAGCCTGAAGGCTGTACCAGGAATCCCCTCAGCCTGCTTTTTTATTTTTATTTTTTATTAAACAGTTTTTTGGTGGTTTTTTTTTTTTTCACCTTCACTCGCTGGTATTCATTTCTCTCATTGGCAAATGGAATTATTGAAGCCCTTCTTTCAGAGGAAATGCTCATTCCAGAGCGTTTTCTGCTGAAATTTGTCTCTAAACTGAGACACAATTTAGAAAATGTCTCCAAAGTTAAAATGAGTCACACTTCCTTGTGATTTCTTATCTTTTAAATAACTACATATAAGCATTGTGAAATCCCAGTTGCCACATCTTGTATGAGCTCAGTGTTCTACTGTGCAATTATATTCTGTAGCTTGGAAAATTAAGAAGAGATCAATATTTGATTTTGTCAACACCTAGATATGAGCTGGAAACACACTTAAGCATAAAAGAAGGAATGTGGTTATTTCAATGTGTGAGAAAACGTCTATTAAACATCAACAACACAACAAAAGGGCTGAATAAGGAAAAAGGGACTGAATAAGGAAAAAAGGGCAGCGTTGGGTGCTTGGCTGCAGACAGGGGTTTGTCCACAAAATGGCAGCTCTGCCTTTTATACCCCTGGTGCTGCATCAGCCAAATACATATTTGCAAATGGTCATACATATTCAAACATTTACTTTATGTATATATATCTGGCCTCTCCCAAAGTCTGCCAGTTGACTCTGCTGTCCATGGGTGGAGACCTCCTTGCAGTCTGATTGCAGGTGAGCTGTTGCTGTGCCAAGTCTCCCCAGTGACAAGTTCCCCCAATCCCACCTGCCCCATGTGAGAGGCACAGGAACACGTCCTCCCTCCCCATGTCCCTGACAGCCCTGATAACCAGGGTTGCCAATGGCAACAACACAGAGGGAGGAAAAGGGGATTATAGGGAGAACAGAGGGTGTCCAAAACCAACCTACAGTGACACAGTTACACATCAAAAGAACTTCAAATCTCAACAAAACTTCCCTTAACACACACACACAATATCCATCTCTTGTTAGAGAAAATCATCATTCTACCCATCTTTAAAAAATGCTTTCCGCTATACCTTTCCTGTAACAATAATCCATTATAATCCAGATGTAAAGCAAAAAGTCAAACTAAACCAGCCCACTCTTTTCATCCCAAATACACATGGTGCATGATCTTTTAATAATTTAGAAGTATTTTGATGTTCTTGATTTTTTTTTTTATATAATAATTTTGCTATCTCTTTTCTGAAAGAGTTTGTAGTATATACTTGTTTGCAGTAATGCACTGAGTTAGCAGTCACAAGTAATTTTGTGTCCTGACTGGTTATATTATTGCAGTGCTTAAAATACAGATTTTAAAATCCCTTCTCACTGGTATTTGGTCTATTTGTTTATTAAACACAGCAGAGGCCCAAGTTTGAATTATATTTGACAATACAGTAGATTTGTAGTGGTTTATCCCTGTTTTACAAAGGAAAAATGTAATCTGAGACATGGAAGTGTGAAAAACAGAGTTCACTCTTTAGAACTTCTAGAAGTTTAATAGAGGATAAAAGAAGGACAAACCATTAATCCAGTGCTGGGCTGCTTTTGGCGAACGGCCAAAGAGCACAGAGGTAACTTAGAATCATGTTGACTATATACGGTTACAATGTTGGGATTACACGTGTATTCATTAGCTTATACATTATTTAAACATTCCTTTGAGTTTTTGATGTTCCTGAACTGTCTTGTTTGGTTTTAACCTCTGGATTGTCTGCAGGACATGCTGTAAATTAAGTCCATATATTTTATTTCTTCCTGTAGTTTTATCCAGTTGGTTCACACTCCCTGATAGCGCTGACAAGAGTCGATAAATCCTTCCTGGATGCTTGTGCTCTCTTTCTTGTCACTGTTAGCTTATCACTTGGAGAGGCCAGTTCACAGATGTAAGAAACAGAATAATTGCTTTACACCATTCCCTGAGTTAGTTACATAGAAGTATTTTTGTGTCTATTTCAACATTTTACTAAGGCCTAAGATATATTTGTTACACTACTATTCATTTGAACTATGTAATGCATACATAAACTGACAGATTATACAAAACAGTTAAAAGTAAGTATAAATTGTACTACATCAAAGTACTTGTGATGCAGAAAGCTAATCTATGAATGCGAAAGCCAGTATTATTTTATCATCTATAACAGAAATGATTAGCTTCTTGGTCCACTCTTAATGAAACCGATCTGACACATAATTTTCTTTGCACAAATATGCAAGTTCACTACTGTAGGACCTATGGTCATTATATATTTTAACAGCTGCTCAAGACTGTGAATTGATACCCAGGAATATTCATATGGACTTCTCAGGGCTGTGTGATCTGGATGTTGGCTAGACATGTCAGTGGTTATCAACACTGAAGTCTGTAACTCTCCTCTTAAATCTGATTTTTTGTCTGCTAGATCCCTGTGATAAGCAGTGGTGTAGTATCAATAAGAATTAACAGCGGTAATTAATGAGCTGTTAAGGAGGCTGTATAACAACTTTTTAGGCTGCTTAAACTTCTGTGTGCTAGTCCTTGCAAGCACTACCCAAGCAGGCATTTTGATAATGCTGGGCTAGCACCCACCAGGAAGAGCATAGAAACAAAAACGTTTTGGGTGCTGTTCTGCAAACACCACCTAGAAGTTTGTGCAAGCTGTTTATGTTAGACGATACAAGAAAAACTGCTGCTTTTGTTGCTGGACTACTGCCTGGATGATTCAAGTGTTCACAAGTGGGTGGCACTACTTCAGCTGAAAATTTCGTGTGCCCAAGATGTCGTGATTTCTCCTAGACATGTCTTAACACATAGGAGAGATTCAGTGTTATTTTGACTCTGGAGATCTGGAATACTTTATTGAGAAAGATATATGACTGTGGTGGTGCTTATGGGATATAATGATTATAATAAAGGATCTTGTCACAGGATATACCATAGCATGAGCTGACTGAAACATGCAGGGGAGAATGAATATGCTGATATGTAAATAAATGAAACAGTGCTCAGGGAAACCTCCCTGTCCTTGGTCCTGGGCCTGCATTGACAGGTACTGTTGGTCTGGAGTCTTGGAGCAGTTCAGTTTGCTTTGTCTAGCACCTGGGGCCTTGAGATGGCAATGTTAATGACAAATCAGGATAGCAGGCAGCAGGTGAGGCACAGACCCTCTGTCTCATACCAGACAGGCCTTATTGGGTATCTGTGCAGCCATGCTGTACCAGGAAGTGATGAATATTGTCTGTTACCAAAGCCATAAGACCTGAGAACCAGAAAGGCAGATTCAGTTACTTCATGGTCAGACTGTTTTCCTGCTCAAGGCTTGCATATGTTCTTAGTTTCTGTTACCTTTCAATATAATTCCAGTTTTTAACTTGAGGCTTGTAACACCCCTGCTTACCTTAATGGTTGTTTTTCTTATGTCAACTGCAAAGTTTATCTTTGCAAAGGTAGCTTGTTTTGCTTTTCTTATCAGCTTCTGCTCTGCTTTATGGTTTTAAATCTCACTGGCAGCTAATCTTTTCGTATTTTTGATTTGTTTGTGGGTGATGTAAAGTCTTGCTCCTGCCAGCTTCTGGCCACTTGGTCTACTGCATAGAGCTGATACTGCAGTGCTCCAAATGTGAAAATAATTCAGTCATAACTCCATGCACTGGGAATCAGCCCATGAGCCTCAAAGATGTGGCTATACCAATGTATGCAGCAAATGTACGCAACATAAACCAGGGAGCTTGAAGCCAGCCACCATGTCGCTAGAAAGCATGACCTCATTGTCATTACTGACCTTTGGTGGGATGAATCCTGTGACTGGAGCATGGCTGCAGGAGGTTCAAAAGGAACTGGAGAGGAAGGAGGGACAAAGGGATGGAATGTAAACAGCTCTCTCTGGGGAGCAGCCATGAGCTGGTCTAAAGCATATGGGTAAAAATCAGACTAAGTCAAAAAAGGGAACCTTGTGGTTGGTGTCCACTACGGCCCACCTGATCGTGGGGATCCTGTTGATGGAGCCTTCTTACTCCAGCTACATCAGGAGGCATCATACTTGCAGGGTCTTATCCTTCTGAGGGACTTCATCCATTGACATCTGATGGAAAAGCAGCACTGGAGATTCCTGGAATGCATGGAGGATAACTTCTTAAGTCAGATAATAAACAGTCCTACCAAAGGTGTTGTGATACTGTACCTGACGGCAGTCAATGCAAGTGAGTTATTGAGGGTGTTAAGATTGGAGTCACTTGGCTACAGTGATCATGTACTGGTGGAGTTTGCAGTCCTGATGTTGCCTTTTTCCCAACGTGGAAATGAAACTCGAGATAATTTTAGTAAGGACTTAATACAAGAGTGGATCTTTATTTGAAAACCTTCAGGGGCAGTTATGGAAAGATGGTCACAGCAGCTCACCCCCCCAGAGATGAATACATTTTTATAGTTTTTAGGAAATTAGCATAATTGGTAAAATGCACCAATTAGGAGGACAAGTGGTGATGCAATTTCCTCTCCCCCCCACCCCAGGTCAAGCCCTTTCTCTGGAGTCCCTCTGTCAGCTCTAGCTGTGCTGTGTCTATGAAATGTTGAGTTGTTCTCAATCTTAGATCCCAGGAAGAATCAAGATAGTACTGGGGCCCTGCACCTCCTGTGGTTTATAGCTCTGGAATTTATTTTGTCTTTCTGCTTAAGGAAAGGCCATGGAAAAGTACTGGGAAAACTAGCCACTAATGCAATAGGCTATAGAGCTACAAATATATGTGTGAAGAATACAGAGAACATACAAAGGAAAAAAAAAAAGGAAAACCCAGACTGGCATCAGTGAGGGGTATGGGTCAGGCAAAGAGTCAAGTCAGGACCCTGGAATTTAGGAAAGCAAACTTACAAGTCTTCAAGGAGTTAGTCAATAGGACACCTGGGAAACCACCCTCAGGGAAAAGGGAGCAAAACAGAGTTGGCAGAGCTTTGAAGGGTACCTTTCATGGAGCTCAAGAGCCCTTGATCACTAGGTGCAAGAAATGGAGCAAGGAAGGCAAGAGAACAGCATGGCTGAATCAGGACCTGCTGGTCAAACTAAACTGCAAGAAGTATATGTACAGGCTGGGAAAGTAAGGACAGGTTTCCTGGGAAGAGTACAGGGATACACCCCAGTTTTGTCAGGATGAGGTGAAGAAGGCCAAAGGTGAAGCTGGACCTGAAACTGGCCAGATGAAGAATAACAAGAAAATCTTCTACAGGTACAACAGCCAGAAAAGAAAGGTCAGAGAAGGTAAGCAAGGTTGGCAAATGAAGGTGGACAAAATGAAGGCTGAGGATTTCAAAAACTTTATTTTTTCAGTCTTCAATGGCAACCTCTCCTCCCACATCTCTTGTGTGGATGAATTATTAGATGGTGACTGGGGAAGGAAAGCATTTCCCATTGTAAGTGAAGATCAGTTTCATGACCACCTGAGGTACCTGATTCTACTTAAGTCCATGGGACCTAGTGAGATGCATTGCAAGAATTGGTTGATGTAGTTGGCAAGCCAACTCTCCATGATATTCAAAAAGTTATGACAGTCAGGTGAAGACCCTGGTGACAGGAAAAAGAGATATATTGTACCCATCTCAAAAAAGGGTAGGAAGGAGGATCCTGGGAACTATCAACCTGTCAATCTTATCTCTGTGCTTGGGAAGATGGTGGAACAGATCCTCCTAGAAGACATACTAAGGCACATGAAAGGGAGGTGGTTGAGACAACCAGCACAGTTTCACCAAAGTAAGTTCTCCCTGATCTAGAAACCTTAGTGACCTTCTATGATGGAATGATTACATCAGTGGGCAAGGGAAAGGATCTAATCTGGATTTCGGAAAAATCTATCTAATTTTTTATTTAAGGTCTTTGATATGTTTCTTCACAACATCCTCTCTCTAAATTGGAGAAAGATGGATTTGAGAGGGGGACTGTGTACTGGAGGAGGAATTGGTTTGACAGTCATATCTACAGGGTAATCAACAGCTTGGGGACCCAATATGGGCCCCTGAGGGAGCTGTCCATATTGGGGCCAGTGCTACTTAATGTCTTTATCAGAGACATAGGGATTGAGTGCATCCTCAGTAAACTTGCAGGCGACACCAGATTAGGTGGTTGACTCATTTAAAGTACCAGAAGTACCTGGACAAGTTTGAGAAATGCGCCCATGGGGACCTCATGAGGTCCAACAAGCTCAAATGCCAGGTTCTGCACCTGGCTTGGGGCACCTCCTTGTACCATACCAGCTGGAGAATGAAGAAATTGAGAGCAGCCTTGAAGAGAAAGACTTGGGGAAGTTCTGAACCAAAAGACCAAGGCCAAAAGGTCGAGGGAGAGGATTCTGTTCCCCTACTCCACTCTCATGAGACCCCACCTGGAATATTGTTTCCAGTTCTAGAGTTCTCAAACACAAGAATGGATCTGGTGGAGCAGGTCCAGAGGAGGGCCCCAACAATGATCAGAGGAATGGAACACCTCTCCTGTGAGGGAAGGCTAAAAGAATTGGAGCTGTTCAGCTGGAGAAAAGAAAACTCCAGAAACACTTTATCATGACCTTACAGTACTTAAAGGGGGCTTATAAGAAAGATAGGGACACACTTTTCAGTAGGGCCTCTTGTTATAGGACAAGTGGTAATGGTTTTAAACTGAAGTGGGGTCAATTTAGACTAGCTAGAAGGAAGAAAATTTTTGTACTATTCAAATGATGAAACACTGGAACAGTTGCCTGGAGACATAGTTGGCTGCCTCATCCCTAGAAACATTTAAGGTCAGTTTGGCCTGGATTCTGAGCAACCTGATTTTGTGTAAGATGTTCCTGGGGCTGGACTAGATGACCTTTAAAAAGCCCCTTCCAACTCAACTATTTTATGATTCTATGGTTTTAAGGTGATGCCAGTGGAAATAACAGCTATGAGCCTTACTTCGCTGTCTTGTCTGACTCATAGCAAGAGCCTGTCTCAGTCAGTTGACAGACACCTGCAGGACTCCTGCTTTACCAAATCTCACGTTTTGACAATATCTGAGCATCAAAGCTTGGCTGTGTCTACTTAAAGCAGTATGTGGGTTCTGAAAATTGGAGAGGGAGGCCGTGTTGTGCAGGATAGCTGTGACTATGCAAAGAAGAGGTGTTTAGGGCTAATTGATGGGTAGAATAAAGCCCACATTCTCTCCTTACTGGGTCTCAATGTTTGTTCACAGCCTGTCTTATTTGAATTAAAACAAAACCCAACACACACACAAATAAGAGAGATGAATTTCACTTTCCCTAACTTGTTAAAATAATAAAAAAAATCACTGCACAAAACTGAACATGTGAAATACACTTTCTTCTTGTATTTTAAATGCATCTACAACTGATCCAGGTCTCATTTATCATTAAAACATTGCTTGTCTCTCTTCCTTTTAATCATGTCTCCCTTCTAGGTTCA
Organism: Parus major; assembly: GCF_001522545.3. NCBI lineage: Eukaryota > Metazoa > Chordata > Aves > Passeriformes > Paridae > Parus > Parus major. The sequence goes on from NC_031769.1 coordinate 53,838,015, forward strand.
TATTATGCTTTGTGACAGCTATGTGCCCATTTCTTGTAGATTGTGATTTACAAGTCAGAAGGGCAATAAGAGAAGAAAGACTATTCAAAGGCTGCATTTTCTCCTTACCTTTGTGTTTATCCACATGGGGTCCAAGAAGGTGTTTTTTAGGCAGTTGAAAGAGAAATGCATATCTCTCTCCCTCTCTTTTTTTTAATTTTTTTTTTAATATCACTGTCTTCTTGTACTTCATAGGATAGATGTATTATTGATGATAAGGCAAGACAGTGACTTGTGGGTGTTCTAACAGAACTGTGCCTCTGAATAGCAGGGAACTAATCCACTTCTAAAAAGGAAACAACAGTTTGAGCTGAAGCTCCATGGATAAACAAAGGGCTGAAGGTCCCAGTTTGAGGACTGACCAATGCCTGTCCTTGACCACATGTCTATGCCTGATGTATATCAACTGAATCTTATACCATAACAAACTCTGAGCATTTGTTTTGTAGCTGTGCAAGCTTTCCCGTTCTGGTTTTGCCAGCATCAGATCAACTGCAATTCTTGACGTGGTTAGACTATGTTGGAGCCTGACACACAGGGAGGGTAGATATATTTTTGAAGGCAAGTGTTGTATACTTGTACAAGCATGAGGATCTTAAATGTCTGTATGACATTCATATATACAAGGCTGTTCCAGGGACTGTTAGTCTCCTGACTTACTGAATTTGGCAGCCCAATCTTCCCTTCAAATTTATAGAAGAAACTACATAAGGGTGGGAAGTTGAGTATAGGAAAATACACGAATTGAAGTATAGTCTTTATCCTGATGGAAGTGTTTAATAAAGTATTTCTTAGTTATCTCCACCATGAGAGATTATTAGCTTCTACATACTAATACCAAACTGGAATGCCTTGCAATTCCTGTTGCCATAATTTTTAGCCTGGTTTCCTAAGGAAAACTGACTATCCTTTTCCTAAGGAAATTTCTGTATCCATATCCCATTAACTTTTTAGACATAGCTGAACTTGATCAATAGTTTACCAGAATGGTAGACATCTCAAAAGTCATATGCCACAATCTCTTCCCCTCCTGTCATATGGTTATACCCAGCATGGTCTTTTTGTGCACATGCAGAGTTCCAGGCTTTTCTGATGTGAAGTGACTGTAATAAAAGTGTCCTGTAATGGGAAGGAGCAGCTCAGTTTTCAGGCAAATAACACTGAAAAGGGGCTGGAGGCCACCTGACCTATTCTTCCAGCCTGTGATCTGCACTTGAAAGGCACTTGGGAGGAGGGGATGTGGGTTCTGGAACAGATATATTGTCCTGATGTCTGTGCATGATCTGTGCACCCTAAGTTCCTTACCCTGTTATTAAATCAAGACTGTCACATGATATCTTTTATTCCCAGTGAGAAAATGAGATAGCAGCTTTCTTACTCTTGGCAGCCAGAGAGTGTGATGAGTGCAGATAAAAGCATTTTGCTGAAATTTTGAGTTCTTTAATATTAAAAAATATTTAAGAAATATTAAAAAGACACTCAAATGCAATTCCTTTACAGTATAATCCACTTTTAAAGGGCTATCTGATGGTAACAAAGTTAAGTAGTATTTTATACTGTGATGTTTTCCTTAAACATATGGTAAAACATCCTCCAGATCCAATCGGGAACATATTTAGTGTGATTTTGAGACCACAAAACCTGCAAGTAAGAGTTCAGAAATATTTTGAAGTGGAAAAAGTAGCATATTGTGGAAAGGAAGGTGTGTAGTACCAAGTACTCACTGTTTTTACTCTGATGAGAAACTGTGGGCTGTCATAGACTTAAGCGTGCTTTTTTCTCTAGTGTCATCAAGTGGAAATTTTGCTTCTTTCAGGACAGTGTTGTAAGCTGAAACCTATGAACACACTGCACCAACATAGCCAGATGGGAAGCCTGGAAGTATACTGAGGGACAAAACTTAGCTGCTCTAGGAAGCATTAGCAACTGGCAGTGATGTTTGTCATGAACAAGGTCCAGTGACAAATCAGGTATGTTGGGCTCAGCTCAAAAAAAATGCAAAACCCACAACTGAATATAAAGCTAAAATGACAGGGGAGTGGTGCAAGGGGGAAGATGAAAGAAAAAGAAACACAGTTTAGAGGAGAACACGTATTTTTCCCTCTCATGTAAAATCCAGGAAACAATTTGAAGTGTTTTGTTATTGTCATAACCATTTTGATACAATTAGCTCATGCTGCTATAGGAGATTTGCAATTAACACTGACAGATTTGCAATTACATTGACAGTGTCAGTGTAATTTCCATTCTTGGAGGCACTGCATTCTCATATTTCTGTTGGCTTGCAGGGCCTCAGTCCATACCAAAGAAGGGGGAATGCAACACTTGAGTATGGAGATGGGTGATTTTGAGGCTAGAGATCACACCTGCCTCATGTTCTCATGTACTGGTCTCTAATTACTTTGCTGTGGGTCTACAAAACCTGTGGACAGTGAGGTCTCTGACAGAAAAGTGATAGCTGTGGTAAGCCAGACTTCTATGCAGTGTCTAGTTTTAGTTTTAATCTAATCAGTGTGTAACTGAAAGTGTTACCAAATGACAGCTAAAACCCTAAAAACATGCAGTGTAACCATCTTTTTTTCACTACAAGTAGCCGTGGGGACGGGAATCTAGGACGTCAGTTTTTGTTCAGTTCAAGAGTGAAATCAGAAATAGCTTTAAGTGAGAGTCAGATGTAGTCCAAGTCTGTAGGTGAACATAATTTCAGGGACAGACACAATCATCTGTCCATGAAAACAGCAGAAATGTAGAAATCAGGTTTTTTAACTTAGTACTTGCAACTACTTAATTGGACTCAGAAACTGATGAGTGCAATGTTTCCTTTCTAGCACACCTGCATAGAGGAAGATGTTATCACATCAGTTCAGGCATACACGCAGCAGCAGCAAATTATAAATACAATGTCAGTTTTTTTTCTTTCTTCATTTGCTGTAGATGAGCACCTGAAGTAAGGTGGAATGGCATCTTTCCATACTGTCATTCTTTGTATCTTTATTTCCTAAGACAGTTTACATATTACTTTAATTTGAAATATACATACAGAAAAAAATGGCAGTTTTAACTGTTGGAATTTTTAATTTGCAGTTGTCATCCCCTTCTTCATCCCCCCTTCCAGAGTCCCACACTTCTCAGCTCAAAAAATCTTGGCTCCCCCCTTTCCAGCTCCAGTTCCTGGCACAGATTTCCAATACTTATCTAGCAGCTGTACTTACAAAGCAAATTAATTCAAAAAAAGACCCCAGTAGCTTAAAGGAGAGGACCAGAATGAAAAAGATGGACCACTATTGACTTTTTTGTTTTATCATTTGAAAAAGATTGTGGTGATAGATGTGTCAGACTCTGAAGAAGAACATTGCTGCTGTGGAAGAAGGTGCTTCAGAGGTAGAAGGCAACTGGAGCCTGCCTAGACAGCATTTGGAGGGGGCCAAGGGAAAAGATTATGAGCAAAGGAGTATCTGTTGTATGGTGTATCTGAGTATGGAGGGGTTGTGTTTATCACAGGGTCACTTAACTGTTTTGTTTCCAGTGTTCATGCTTTTAGAGAACTAGGAAACTCATGGTACTTTGGCTTGCATTTCACATCTTGATTTCTTGTTTTTTCTTTCATGTTGTCTGCACAAAGAATGTGCAGTCTAGGTTTAAACAAGGACTGTTTTTCTCCTGGAGGCTGATGTAATTCTTAAACAGAGATGTTGTGGTTTAACCCTAGTGAACTACCAAGCAACATGCAGATGCTCACTCACTCCCCCACCATCAGGATCACAGAGATAATTGTAAGGGTAAAAGCTAGAAAAAATGTGGGTTGAGACAAAGATAGGTCAATAGGGAAAGAAAAAGCCGTGCACACAAACAAAAGAAAAACCAAAGAATTAGTTCACTTCCCATGGGCAGGCAGACATTCAGCTGTTTCCAGGAGAGCAAGCATAATGGTGTACAGCAGTTACTTAGAAAGACAAATACCTTCACTCTAAACATTCCCCTTCCTCCTTCCCTCCAGCTTTATATACTGAGCATGATGTCTTCTGGTATTAAATATCCCTTTGGGAAGTTTGGGTCACCTGTCCTGGCTGTGTCATCTCCTAAGCTCCCATGCACCCACAACTTCCTTGTCATCTCTGTATTATCAACACTGGGTTCAACACCACTATGAAAACAATTTTAGTCCATCCAAAAACAAAAGACCAAAAGGATTTTGTTGCAGCTTTTGCATTAGCATTCGCGTGTCAAGATTAGAAAATGTGTAACCACACACCAGGATACAGGGTTTGACAGTACAGGAGAAAAGTTTGTCTGAAAATCAAGTTTCTTTAACAGTGCAAGAATCCATTTTCCTTTTGACTGTTGTGGGAACTGCAAAGCCAGAAACTTGCCTGGCAGAAAACTGATTTTGGGCTAGATTTCTTCACCCTTACACTGAACATCTTATTTCTGAGGGCCTATTTGTGAAACTAGCAGTACTGCTTACATAGGATGCTCAGAGGATGATGTTTTTGTTCAGTAGAGGAGGCAGAACCGTCCCTTCTGAGGCTCCTTGAGGTATTGTCTTATTTATAAAGGAGAACTTTCATTCCAATTTGCTATTTTCTTTGTGGAGTTTATTTATTAAAAGTGAAACAAGGGATGCTTTGTGGAAAACAGATTAACATGGAAAATATTTATCTTCCTGTCATCCTTGGGAATCTATTTCTCATTGTGTTACAATTCATTGTTTTCTCTGGCTGAAGAAATGATATTATTATATTTAAGATAAATGCTGAAATTATATATCCATTAAATAAAATGTACATAGAATGTCTTACTGTTTTTTACCCAGGAAAATCAGATGTACCTTGTTAAAAAACAGTGTGGTTGCAGATGACTTAATTTATTCTTAAACAGAGCTAGGTAAGATTTCAAAATTTTGTATAAGTTAATAGCACTTCTCTATAATATTTTCATGTTAGCAAGAATGAACAGAAGGAGATAAAGAAAATTATGCCCAAATGAAATGATAGGGTTGATTTTCAGGTAGGTGTACTGATTTTGGTAAAATTAGAAATATGCCTGCGTCACTGGGTTAGTATCTTTCTTATTACTTCTGCATCACTAGCTATGTCAGCAGAATGGTAACAATAGGTATTTTCTGCCTTTTGGATATCAGTGCTGGAAGAATGGCTGAAGGAATCCTAAGACTTCTGGATTCATTCCTGGGATCACTGTACAAAAAGCATTTTCCTAAATTTATTATTTTAAATCAAACAAGTCCGAGTTTTAAAAAAAAACCTTAAAAATCAGATGTGGTATCATCTGGTAAATATAATAGGGATTAAAAAGGAAAACTTTACTCTCTTAGACACATTTTAATGACATTTCATTATTTCTAACAAGTGAACTCGTGTCTTAAATTTGACCATTTGTAATTTCAAAGGAAATGAGACCACAGTCACATGTCCTGCCTTTTTTGTGTCTTTCTGTGAGTTCACAATGATATAATGCAACACAAATCTGTTTTATCTCAGTAGCATTTTCACTAACATGCCCAAGTAAACAACAAACACGTGATCTGAGGCACCACATGTTTGCTTGCGATTCCTCCAGTACTTAGTGAAGCCAAGAGGACATTTGAAAGATGAGCTGATGTTTCTAGCTCTGAATTTCTTCCCTGGCATTATTTGCAGTTCAATATGAAAAAAAAAAAAAGTCTTTACAGGCTGCCATGCATAAAGGAATGTTTGCACAATTTGAAAATACAGGGACTGATCACAGGGCAGAACAGAAATTTCAGTTCATTGGTAGGACTTTCTTGATTACTTTTTAGCTGCTTTGAGCCTCATAAAAGGACTGGGAAAACAAATTATCTGCTGAACCTCTTCCCATGTATTTTAAAGGTCTGAGGACACGGTATGAGATTCAAACTAATTGCTGGCTCTTGTGCCAAGCCTCAGCTACTTTCCATCTGCAGCTAGGCTTCAGCACTGTCAGCATTAGAAGAACTCCTTTAGGGGGGATGCGTGAAGCCAGCAGATATTTCTGCAAGGGGAGGGGGATTAAAAATCTCTCAGAGCTCTACCCCATCCTCAATGTTTGGGGATGCATAAGCAAGTCCAGGCTGCTCCCACCTCCTTTTTACATAGTGTTACATAGCCATTGTAGGCACCCACATAGGTTCTTCAGTTAGGTACATACCTCAGAGACCAGTTATTCCTTCTCTTCACAGGAGGCACTTTTTGTCTTACTTTCTCTGACTTTTGTAATGAAATCATAGCTTGCTACATGTGACTGAGGTGTTTACTCCACCTGGTCAGAGCCCCAGGCAGTCCAATTCCTTTACATGAGGCTGGCAGGCTGTGCTGGGATACTTGTGTTTCTTTTCAGTGACTAGGCCCTACAGTTTCTCTAATCTAAGGACCTAGATTCCAGAACATAAATAAACCTCATCTACTCCAGTTATGTCTGTTTGACATAAATAGTTACTAATGTGAAAATGTGAAGGAGGTTATCTTAAAGATGCCACAATCAGCATTCAGTAGAGGTGACTTTAGTCTCTCACTTGGTAATAGTCATATGTAGGCTTATGAAAAGTCCAATTTCAAAGTACCATGTTGTAGAAAAGAGTATTAAAAAGTGCAAGAAATATGTAGAAAGAAGGAGAGGTTTATACTGGAGCATCTTCATTTTCTGCAGGGAAAGGTGATCAAAACCAAACACCGCCTGGTTTACGTTACCATTTTATCCAAAGCAATAGTAGATGTTACAGGTTTGCATGGTCTGGTCTTACTACACCAGTTTGCACCTCCTTATTTGCAACTATCCATGTATGTTTTAGGAACGATGCAGTGTGATGGAAATAGGCCTGTTTTCACAATTTTAATGCATTTAGCAGCCACTATGGTTAGTGGGGCAAGAGACTGGTACAGAACTAACACCAAAGTCCCCACGGCAAATCATCTGCTACCCCATCTGTCTGCCCAAGACTTAGTAACACATTAGAGTCCTGGGGCCTTGTGGTTGCAATTCAAGCTTCAAAGCTCATTAACTTGACAATTAGTGGAAAATGGTTTGGCACCTTGCAGATCCTGCCTAGTATATTCTGGGCTGGGATTTAAGGTTTTTTTCAAGAGTCTACACAATGATTGACCAACTGTGTCTGCAATTATATACCTCTGTTAACTAGTTTCCTTCTCAGCTGAGAGCAGTTATGTACTCTGTTTGAAATTTGTAGTGCCACTGAAAATATCATTTTTCACTTCAAAAAGTAATATGAGTCTTGCAAAGAGAGATATGTAGTGATGGGGATTGTGGAGGGAAGAAAGAGAGAAAAACAGTCATACTCAAGATTCTGATAAGGAAGGATGTTGAGGTAAATATTTAAATTGCAAGATTTTGTTTTTTCACACTGTATGTAAGTACCAGGCTATTCTGATTTAACGTGCTGTTGCATTAAAAAAAAATCTTAGGTCATCTCTAAATTTTATTTCTATCTATAGCTTCCAGGAATGGAAGAAGGAGGGACCTAAAATCTCCAAATTCTTGTGTGTTGTGCTGGTTTTGTCCTGTATGCCTTTTTGTTGCTGCTTAAAGTCAGTACTCAGGAGTTACTTTTTTCCCCCCAGATATAATATCTATTAAATTATATGCAGTATAATATCTTCCTGGTATACAGAATAAACTTCTGTCTCCTTATCATGTAACAGATTGGAAGGCATATAAGGCTGACAGATCATTTCTTATGTAGCTGTAAAGTGATATAGAAATGATAGCATCTTGAAATTTATGAGGAAAATGATTGCTTCAAGTGGTGTGTCAGATCCAATATGACTACTGGTGCAATATATTTGTGGGAAAGCTATGTTTTTGATAAAGAGAGAAATAGAATCTTACCAAGGTATAAGTTATAAACTTATTGGTAAAGTGGTGAGACCAATGTGTGCTTTGCTTTATATTACTGGGAATTACAGTTTAGCTTACTTGACAGATAAGGAAACTAAGGAAAAAATATAAAATATACTTTGAAATAAATGCAGTGTTATTTTACTACCTCTTATGAAACTGTCCATCTGTGCTTGCTTTCTTAAAGATCTCTATATGATTAAAAAAGGCCATATGGGGACTTCATGTCAGAACTCGGATTAAAGTTCAGGATGAATACTGGACAGGTTTTTTGGGATGAACAACCTGTGCTTAGATGCAAACTTTGTTAGTCTTAAGCTACTTGCAAATTTGGTTTTGAATCTCATAAAACTGTTTGGGCAAACACGCATGAGGAAAAGCCAAAAGGAAGAAAGCATTTAATAATGTCAGTATCAAATTTAATTCTCCATGTCTCCTCACCCAGCTCCATTCTCTCACCTCCCTAATTTCCTCCTATGTGTCCAAATTTGCCAAATCGGTCCACAAGCCAGAAGTAGCAGTCTTCAGTAAGAAAAGGAGAATGAGTCCTTATATTGGTGGTCAGAGCACATACCTGTGGACAGAGTGACATGGCCTTAGGATCCTGCTCCAAGGATTATTCAAGTATTTCTTACAAAGCAGAATAATTGCAGTGGGAGAGACTGAGGAAAATATACTTTCAAGGCAGACATGAGCTCTCTTTCAAGGTGCTAGACTTTCTTCAAATTCCTTCATGGTGTGAGGAAGTACAAATGGAAGAGGCCTTTCGCATTGATCAAAATAAGCTACCCATCCCATTCCCCACAGCAGCAAGTTTGAAGGCCAAGGAGAGAACAGAGGTAATTGCACCCTTTTCTTCCTTGTTTTGCAGTCTGCACATTCATTTCAATTACAAAGTCCTCTACTTTGTTTTCCAACTAAGAAAAACTTTTATTACTTTAGACAAGCCGTCTTGATCTTCTGTGGAAATAAAACCAAGTCATTGATACGTCAAGACTATCAGCTAATAATGGCTTCTTCTTGAAAGTCATCTTCTTCTTTGACGTCTTGGTGTTAACTTCTTCCAGACAGTATCATACAGTCATAGATGTCCTGAGATGGAAGGGACCCACAATCGAAGTCCAATTCCTGCCCTGGAAAGCACAGCCCAAAAATCACACCATGTGCCTGAGATCATTGTCTAAAAGCTGCTTGAGCTCTGGCAGGCATGGTGCTGTGACCTCTTCCCTGGGGAGCTTGTTCTAGTGCTCAACCACCCTCTGGGCAAAGAACTTTTTCCTACTATATCACCTAAACCTCCCTGGCACAGCTTCATGCCATTTTCGTGGGTCTTATCACTGGTAACCAGAAAGAAGAGATCAGTGCTTACCACTGCACTTCACCTCAACTGGCTGGTAATGATATGTCTAATAGACTCTGAGACACAACTGGCCCTCCTGGCTGAATCATATTAAACTTGATGTTGTCCAGGACCCTTTTCAGCGGTGCTGCTTTCCATCCCTCCAATCCAGATTGCCCTATCCCAGGTGCAGAACCTGGCACTTGTCTTTTTAAAACTTCATGCAGTTGATGATTGGTCAGCCCTCTAACTTTTTGAGGTTTCTCTGCAGGGCCTCTCTGCCTCTGAGGGTGTAAACAGGTCCTCCTAATTCTCTATCATCATCAAACTTAGCATCTCTTCAAGTCCTGCATCAAAGTCATTTATGGAGATGTTTAAAAGAACTGGGCCTAAGATAGAGCCCTGTGGAATCCCACTATGATTAGTCACCTGTCTAGTGGAGCCTCATTCATGCTTTGTGCCTGACCTACAAAGCATGCTTTGTGCCAGTTGCTTAAATATGGCATTTTTACATAGCTTTGTGCTGGACATTTTTTTGAGAAGCATCCTGTGAGAAACTGTATCAAAAGCTATACTGAAATCCAAAAAGATTATATCAACTGGCTTCCCTTGATCAACTAGCTGGATTTCCTAGTAGATATAGAGCACTCCATGTACTCTTAAAAATACAGGTATCACCCACGCTTTTCCTCTACTAAGTATTATTATAGTTAGAGTATATATGCTGCTCACTTTTTCTCCCAAGTTTAACACATCGACACAGCAAAAGTATGAAATATAAACACTCCTGATATGAACTGAAACTTGCAAAGAAACAAGCAAAATCTTCATGATCATAGATGTTCTTTTGCCAGCCTTGGTTTTTATGAGGCAGAGGTAACTTGCAGCAGGATCTGATTACTGTAGGAAATACAGGTCATCATATTTAATGATCTGGAGCTGTAGATGTATTACAGCTTCCATCTGTCACTTTTGATTAATATAGAGTACTGAATTGGAATGGAAATAAAGAGCAATGTAATCAAGGACATCTGTGGTATGGGAGGTATTGGGAGCTGTTACTATCCACCATGGTTGCTGTGCACATGTTAGGATGACTTTGGCACTGTTTCCTAAGCAGGATGGTTTGGAGTTACATTGGCATGTGGCACTAAAATAGCATATTACTCCAAACATCTAGATCTTCTATCTCAAGTACACTGACATGCTCAAGACCATTTTTCAGCAACTATGAATCAACTAAGGGAGCTGAAGAGTGGCAGGAGAGTGACAGAGGGCATTTAATTCCAGGACCACTGCTGTACTGGAACAGAAATTGGACATCTGTAACACTGCAATGTTTTAGTACTGTACCAGATTTATGTTTTTCTTGTCTGTCTAAAGTTTGTACCATAAGGGTCTGATGACAGAGAGGAGTGCTTTTTTCATAGTAACACTGCAATTTTTAGTATAAATTAAAAAAAAAAGCTTCTCAACCTAAAGTGATGGCATTTACTTTAGCTTGATTATTCCAGAGTTTTGGTGACTGCGTCTCTCCAGACCTTAAAGGTGTTGAACAGATATCAACAGAAATAATCTTTCCTTATGCTACACAGCCAAAGCAACTGAATTTTGAAATAATAATGTTGTTGTCTCACTATGTTGTTTCAATGCTTTTTGTTCCTCTTACGTTTTTTCTATTTGCACAGAAAAATTAATTCCTGAAGTGGTAGTGTAACATTGCCTGAGACAGCTGAGACCCCCATGTCACTCCAGCAAAGGAAACAGGTTCTGCCCCTATATGTCCTGATGGTATCAGAGTACATTGTGTGCCAGTGTCAGCCAAAGCTTTGTATTTTGTGCTTCTGATGTGCCAGGACATTCGATCCACTCAGTCCAATAGAGTCAGTTTTCCCTGTCTTCTATGTGGCTAGAGGCAGGGCCTCTCTACTTTTGGTTATTGTTCCCTCTCTTGGCTTATATTCTGGTGGTCCCTTCAAGGGATCAGACATGTCATTCTCCCTTCTGTTAAGCGTAGCAGCTTGGTCATGAGAAACTGGAGCTACATTCATTCTTGCAGAATTCCTCATTACTAGTTTCTTATTTTAGCTTATGGACCCATGGTGCTAGGACAAAAGTGGGGTTTCCATCTCATCTTCTCATGTCTTCCCCATGCTCATGCAGGAAGAACCTCAGGTTGGCTTGCGGGGTGTACCCCCTCTCCATAGCTGGGGGACTTGGGCTTCTGATAGCAGAGACTCTTGTGTGTACTGATGAAATTTGGGGAAAGTCCTCTTTAAGCTCCTTCCTGAGTTTCTGACTCTCTTCGATCCTTCTGGTTTCTGCATATTCTCAGTCAAATCTGTTTCCACTGCTGAGATTTGGGCTTCAGTTGTGGTGTGGACAGTATCTTCATGTTTGTAGTATTCTAGTCATTAATGCCCACTGTCTCATTTCCCTTATTCTACTGCATCATCTCGAGGAAGTGGGAGTATGCTTGGCCTGCATGGTGTGAGTTTGAGCCATATTAGTGTTGTACCTTTAACCAGGACTGGACTCTTGATGGTTTGGACATCACTTGAGAAAAGGATCTCTATCACAGCCAGTTTTTGTAGGCATTGAATTCCTTACTCCATGGTGTTCCAAGGGCCTTGTTGCAGCTGGAGGTCTTCTTGGCAAAGTTATCTCTCCTTCAGGCTTGTTAAGAGTTGCGTCCAGAAACTGAGAGGTGTGGGCCTCCTCATGATCCCCTGGTTTATACCCACATCAGATCCCAAACACCTCGCTTCAGTACCATCCAAAACTGTAGTATCACCTGCAGTGTTCCAAATTCAGATCAACCAGCTCACTGGTTCATTGGGTGAGGTCTTTCCTCAGACTGTGGAGACATTCTAAGGATAAAGATTTAGTAACTGTTTCTGGTTTTGATTCCTCTGCTGGCTGTGAGAGTTCTGCCTCCCCATTGTCATCTACTTGGTGAATGGATTTTTCTTGCCGTCGTCTGGGCAGGGGTGGGCCTAGATTGCCCTTCTGGTTTGACTGTAGTGTGAGTGATTATGGTGTCTGTGGATTTGTTCTCCTTCCCTTCTGGGTGTAGGTCCTGTTGTGCATTATAATGACCAGAATGTGATAAGCAGTAGCCAGGGCACAGCACAGTGCAGTAAGTTGCTACTCTGGAGCTGCCACTGCAATTTTGTTTCAGATATTCTGCTCTTACCTCTATTCTGAATTTGTTCAGGGGCAAAGTTCCAAACTATTGGGGCAGAGTATTTCTTCAGAATCTGACCTATATCCTCCCACATTCCATGTGACTTAGGATTTTCCACCATGAAGAAAGATTGCTGGGGAACTACCCTGGAAATCTCAGCCCCATGTTTCAGGCTGTATGGAGTAGACATAGCAGAATTAACAACAAAAATATAGTGTCTTTAGCACCCAGAGGGAAATCAACATTTTCAAAAGACCTGAGGTGAAGAAGGAAGTAAAAGGCTTGGAAAAATTATTCTGATAGATGGGAACAGGAGGTATAATAGTTCCTCTGTAATCCAGGAGGAAGCAGTGACCTGATCAGCCACTTTGATGCTCACAAATCTGTGGGATGAGATGAGATCCATCTTAGGGTGATGAGGGAGCTGGTAGAAGAGCTCACTAAACTGCTCTCCATCATTTATCATCAGTCCTGCCTAGCTGGGGAGGTCCCAGATGACTGGAAACTGGCCACTGTGATGCCCATCCATAAAAGGAGCAAAATGAGGATCTAGGAACCTACCTAGAGAGGTCAAGCTGACAATACCTGTCAGCTTGACCTCAGTGCCCAGCAACATTATGGGACAGTTCATCTTGAGTGCATATTACTGGACTTACAGGACAGCCTGAGAATCAGTCCTAGCCAGCATAGATTTAGGAGGGGAGAGTCCTACCTGGTTTTGTTCTAGCACCAGGTGACCTGCCTGGTGAATGAGGGGAAAGCTGTGGATGTTGTCTACCTTGACTTCAGCAAAATCTTTGACACCATCTCCCATGGAATAATCCTGGAAAATCAGGCAGCCCATGGATTGGAAAGGTTCACTGTTCACTCATCAGTGCCACAGATTGGCACTGTTCACTGGTTTAAGAACTGGCTGGATGTCTGGGCCCAGAGAGTGGTGGTCAATGGTGCTGCATCCAGTTGGTGGCTGGTCACCACCACTGGTGACTCCCAGGGATCTGTGTATGGGTCCGGTCCTGTTTAAGATCTTTATTGATATCTGGATGACGGGATTGAGTCTACCATTAGCAAATTTGCAGATGACACCAAGTTGGTTGTGAATATCAATCTGTTGGAGGGTAAGAGAGCTCTGCAGAGGGCTCTGGACAGGCTGGATTAAATGGCCAAATCCAACAATGTGACGTTTAACAGATCATATGCTGGGTCCTGCGCTTTGGTCACAACTCCCTGCAGCATTACAGGTTGAGTCCAGAGTGGCTGGACAGAGGCCAGGCAGAAAGGGACCCTGGGGGTACTGACTGATGGCAGACTGAACATGAGCCATCATGTGTGCCCATGTGGCCAAGGCCAATGGCATCCTGGCCTGTATCAGGAACAGTGAGGCCAGCAGAAAAAGAAAAGTGGTTCTTCCCCTGAACTCAGCACTGGTGAGGCCACACCTTGAGAGCTGTGTCCAGTTCTGGGCCCCTCAGTTTAGGAAGGATGTTGAGAGGCAGGAGCATGTCCAGAGAAGGGCAACAAGGCTGGTGAAGGGTCTGGAAAACAAGTCCTATGAGGAGCAGCTGAAGGAGCTGGGGTTGTTTAGCTTGGAGGAGGCTCAGGGGAGACCTTTTGACTCTCTACACCTCCCTCAAAGCAGGTAGCAGGAGATGGGGGTTGGTCTCTTCTCCCAGGCAACCATTGCGAGGACAAGAGGATGCAGCCTTAAGCTGCACCTGGGGAAGCTTAGCTTGGGCATTAGGAAGAAGCTCTTCACAGAAAGAGTGATTGGGCGTTGGAATGGACTGCCCAGGGAGGTGGTGGAGTCCCTGAAGGAGTTTAAGAAAAGACTTGAGGTGGCACTTAGTGACTTGGTCTAGTTGATAAGGTGGTGTTAGGTCATAGGTTGGACTTGATGATCTCAGAATTAATCCAGTTAATTCTGTGATTCTCAACTGCACCTCCAACAGGCTGAATGCAACTATTAATAAAGCCTCAGAAGCAGAAGCCGAGACAAGGAATACATGTCCCAAATAATCCTCATTGCTTCTAATATTATCTCTACATAAGCTGATATCACTGAGTGTATCCACAAAGCAATCTGGGCTTGTGTCCCTGATCCAAAAAAGAGCCATATCTTGGGCAAATTGTACCATATGTATTAAGAGGTATTCAAGGCTAGCTGCCATAGCCTCATTAGACTAAGAAGCATGGTGACCAGTGAGTTCTGTAGGCAATAGAAAACATTTCAGTCAAAATAGTTTTTCACTTTCTCTTTCATGTGCCTTTAGCTGGATCCCAAATTTGTCTTGGTTTAAGACAATTTAATGGGATGGACACTTGAAAACGCATCACCTCCTCTTTGGTTTTAACCAATCCCTTTCCACCAATCAACTAAATATAAGGGAAAAAAATAACTAAATATAAGGGAAAAAATAACTAAAAAATGAAACATCAGCAGGCAAAAAAATAATCACTAGATATAAAACTACTAAATCTCACAGAGTCCCTGGGAACAATGGGAAAGCTAAAATGGCAGAAAAAACCCCTGCCACAATATAGTGCCCTCCACAGATGATATTCTGAGAAACAAAGGTAAAATGGCAGGCAAACTTCCCCTAGCATGGCACCCTTCGCAGATGTGTGTTCTGAGAGACAAAGGGAAAGGGATCCCCCACTGACAAATGCAGTGGAGGTTCCCCTAATTGTTCCAGGGAACACAGACAGAAATGGAGACCCCTCTTTGGGCCATGTAGCTGAGAGAGAATGAAGGAAACAACATGGTGAACAAGCCTCCGTTTTTCCAAAACTCCCTTTCCCCCCAAATGAACAATGGGAGCTGGGAAAAACAAAACCTGGAAATACTATTTCTGGCCAAAAAAATCAGTGCTGCCAGAGAGCTGATACAGGCTCTTGTGTGGCGGCTTGGTAGGCTTCCTTCCTCTCCTTCCCTGCCCCTTCCTCTGCTGGCTCTACACCAGTTCCAGACAGGGTCAACTCTGCAGCCTCCAGGCCACTGGTGTTGGTGCTGCTGTCTTGGGTCCCTGTTCTGATGAAAGACTCCCAAGCTCTAAAGAACAGTGGCCCAACCTTAACCAGCTCCGGCTTCATGCTATGGAGAGATGTTACAAAATTCTCTCTGAAATGGTTTTGAATTATGAAATGCAGCTCTTTAGTTTGCTCCCCCTTGGGAAAAAAAATTGAAGGAAAACCAGAGGGGAGCCTCCACCCATGTTACCTCAGCTCTGACTCTCTGCAAGATCAGAAGGAGAACAGAAAGAGTCAAGAGGCAAGAGAGCTCTGCCTGAGCGTCCTGACCATAAGAAGCCTGGGCAACCCCCAGCCCTATGGTTGTGTTTCCAGGTGCTCTTTTGGGTCTTAAAGAGACTTTAACAATTTTGGGCACAGATAGATATGGAATACAAAACCATTTTGGTTTACCCAGGACTGCAATTTATTCAATTCAATAGCTGTAAATAGTATTTCTTTTGTGACCACAGCTGGAAAAGCATCATCATCTCCTTCATACTTTTTTCAGTTTTGAGGTCTTAACTTTTTTATATCCAATTGTCCTAAGATCTTTTTGGCTTATTTTATTTATTTTTTTTGAAGGTAAAGAGACTCATCCTGGACTGCTTAGAATTCATTACTTAGAGATGCTCAACTAGAGCTGTTCTAAGTCTCTCTGAGTGGCAGTAATGCTCTTCTGATTGATCTCATAGTTCTTCGACTAAATTCTGCAAAGAATGTATAACCTCTTCCTCCTTGCTGCTCCTATGTGATTTTTCCTTTATAGCTGCAGTCAACACTGCCCCAAGTATAGCACAAGCAGCAATTTTGTCTCTCCCTTTTTGCATTTTTCCCTTTGCCCATATGCTAGTAATGCAATCAGCTGTCACCTGTTCATTATCTCAATTAGTTTGTGTCCACTCCAAACTAAGAGCAGAGGGACAATTATCCAACTTCTCCAGGAGAAAAAGCAAAACATTAGCCTTACCCTGCTCATCCTGGGTAACCATTTTTTCTTTCAATATCCTTCAGAGGGAGACCATTGGTTCCCACCAGGTGGGACAAAGAACAGTAAAAGTTTGGTCGACCTCCCTCAGACGAAGACAATGTGGGAAGAAGGCCATTAAAAGTTTGGTTCTGTTTGTTAAATGGCACTTTGGGTCAGAGAACAGTATCTTTTCCATGACACCGATTAAAATGTTGCAGTTCAATAGATGTATAATGTCCTCTGCTCAAATTAAAGTGCAAAGAGACCAAATGTGGGTCCAGCAATTCTGACTTTATTTTGCAAAATTAATTGTATAGTGGAGAGAAGGGAGGGGGAGAGACAGGGAGGAGAATGGAGGAAGAGAAGAAAGGAAAGGAGGGAGAAGGAGAGAGATAGTGCAAGTAGAAGATAGCACTGTGGATCCATCAGAGTCCCAGTGGTCCTTCAGTGCCCTGGACTTCTTAATGGTGGGGTCCCTCCAATTTACTCCCTGAGTCATTTTTATTTGCATGAAGAACAAAGGTGGGAGTGACTTTCAGTTCCTCATTAACATGGGAAGTTAACAGTAGCATTAACATGAGAAGTTTTCAGTTCCTCATATAGACTGCTAGGTGAAAGTAGGAGTGGTTTTGCTGTGGTGCATGTTTGGGACTTAATTTGGAGGTAATCAGAGGTCTGCTGTGGGGATCATATACTGCAATGGAATGTTGGGGTGAAAAGTATCAGCTTTGGCCCTGCCTATGCAAACCCAGAAACGAAAAGTTTAATTTAATGTGATATTATGCAGTGTGAATACGTACTAGAAGATAGCTTGTGATCTGAGGAAGAAATCTAAGAAATTTCTCTAAAGAAATCCATATATATCTGAGAAAAAATGTGCAGTATTTCCCTTTACTATCCTTCTGCACCCTAGATTCTTTAATCTTTTCATGCTAGGACCATTCCTAGCATTCCACCAGCTCCTTTCTGTGTAATACCAAGACCTTGCTGTTCACATTCAAGAATGTACAGGCTGTTCACAAGGATATTACTGTAGCATCCATTTAAGAAATCTCCTCCGTCACATGCTCTTCAGGTTCATATGTAAATTTTCCTATGTGTTTTCACATCTCCCTGCTTGAGGTCCCCACTGCTGATGGGTGAAGTACCAATATAATCTCAGCATTGGGGCTTTAAACTTAAGACTTGACATGATACCAAGGCTCCCAAGTGCTTTGGCTTTTTTTGTGTCCTATTCCATGTATTATTTGGTGTGGTCCAGTTTGTTCTGCACCCTGTGTTCTGTGTGTTCTTCATCTCCACCTTGGAGACCTGTGCTCATCTGAATTACAAAGGAAGAAAGTTGGAGAGAGTTTAGGCTTTGCCTTCTCACCCATTCCTATTCCCTCTCTCCTCTTGAGTAGGTGCTAGGGGAAAGAGCTGATGCTACAACCTGCAGTCGTTCACCTGAGATTGTGCTAGATGCATCAGGCACAATACAGGAGATCTTGGTCCTGCTCTGCATTTATGAACAGCAGTCCCCGTGAAGGGACCACTTCCCTTCCTCTCCAGCAAGACCTGACCAGTCCAGTCCTTACCCATAGATTGCAGAGCTGTTATTGAGCCCTTCCCAATGTTATGGGACAAGCAGGAGCCTAGGCAAGCCTCTGATTTTGACAACAGTTTAAGGAATCACTCTTGTCCATAAGTGCTAACGATGGCAGATCAGATCTACTTATAAAAATGAATTATTTATTAAACAGACAAGAGATAACAGATAAAGATCCTAATCAGAGGTACTTAGTAATAACACGGTATAACACTAAAGAACTAATAGTAGGTTACAGCATAGCATATAATGCTGCACTATATCAAGGTACCTATAGTTAAGATACCAGAAGAAATAGTATTGATTAGGAGTTGAATGTAACTTACTGCTGAAATGACAGTAATGTACAGAGGTTCCTTCAATTAACTCCTGGACAGTAATTGCAATTTCAAAATTACAACAATTTGGAGGGAAGGGGGTCATATTTTCCATTCCAAGGGAGACTCTTGCCTTCCTTAGCAGATACCTTTTTTTCAGACCAAGATAACTGGAAAAAAATGTATTAACTAATTCTATAAGACATGATTTTGCTTTCAAAACTTTCTGTCATTTAGCACTGTTAATGAAAATATGTTCTCATCTGGAGTAGTAGTGGATATTTGTGCATGGACACAGGTTTTTCAGCCAGAAGTCTTTGTGAGGTATTTGTCAATGTATGTAGAAGCTCATGTAGGCTGTAGTTTTGTACAGTTAAAGTTAGAAAAAAAGCTCATGTCAAGAAACTGTTTGATAGACCATGGGTAGTTGTTATTATAGGAAGCTCCAATGTTAGTTTGGTTTAAATGAGCATTTTTAACAGATTCACACTAACAGCAAGCAAGTCACACCTTTAGGGACTGTATGGAAAGTCCCTCAGAAAGGAGTTTGTGGCCCTCTCAGCTAGGGTTTTGTAGACCCCTTTCAAGGTATCACAAGGGTGATTGCTAGCTTTCTAACACTTCTGCATTGTTGAATTTGCTAGGGGGAGGTTGGAACCACATCTTGAAATGGTTTTGGACTATTTTCTTCTTCAATTAAAAAAAAAAAGTTTTAAGATAGTTCTAATCAATATGTCCAAGTGTTTACTTCTTGAGCTGAGCTTGCAGATAATTTTATTTTTCCATTATTAATATTTATTAATCCCTTAGTAGTCTGTACTCTGCAACTTTTCTGTTGCTCTTCTTTGTTGGTGGGTTATTTTTACTAATACTTGCTTAAAGCATATATTTTTATTACAGATGCCCAAGGCATTATTTTGTTAACTCTTTCCATGTAATTTTTTTTGGACATAGTTATGTCTCTGCTAGCAATCTGTGCATATCATTGATTCACAAGTCTTCCTGGATGGGGATAATCTCCCCATGGATGGGGAGATTATAAGAGTTAGGAAACAGCAATAATTATTTTACTGCTATGGTGACACAGGTGATTGTTTAAAAATGCACCTATTTTACTTGGTTCAGAAATAAGAATTATATTTATTTTTATTTTTTTCCTTTTTATTTTTCTGGAAAAAGTGATGTTATATAAATTAATACTTCAGGGCTCCATACTGTACTTCTAGGGAGAAAATTCTCAAGAGAAGCTGGCATCAAGAGAGCAGTCTAGTCTAGGCATCCTGCTAGACATGCAGTCATGTGACTACTTCCAGTTGAATACCAGAGTCTGGTCTTCCTGCCATGGGGGGAACTGATTCTTTTTTTAGAAGATAAATGCTTCATGCTTTTAAGAAGGCACTCCACATCTGACAACACTGGGCTCAAAGAGGCAACTGTTCGGGTTAAAACACAATCAATATTTACACCTTTAAATATTGCAGATGCTGAAAAATGCTGATGCTGAAAATGACTCTAGATCAAGTTCCCACAGGATTCTGCAAGTATATTTGGAGTAAAATGGCTAGACAAGTTTTGAGCAGACTTGTCTTTTTGGCTAGTGTGTAGATCTAAGTATGTGCTTAGTTGCCTGAAATCAATAGGAACCTTTCCATGAACTGTGTTAGCTAATTATATTTGAAAATGAAACACACACAGTGGACACTTACCTAGGTTCATGGTCAAAGGCTAATTTCAGGGTACGTAATGAGTAAGTGTTTCCAGAAAATGACTGTTCAATATAGTTGGTAAGTGCTGCTGTGTGCATTTGTATGAAACAACCAACTCATGGCACTAACTCCTGAGCAATAAATAATTCTGTGTATTCTACTTCAAATAGACTTCAGGGAGCTGGAGGCTTGTTTACTGATATATGCAGGCAGAATTGCTTTACCTTTGAACTCCTGGGTATTACTTTCAGATATTTCAGTAAATAATTAGATACTATTATCCTGTTAATATAAGACTCCGAATCATAGGATTGTTTGGATCACAATATGATTGTGTCCTAACCCCTCTACCCTGTGCATGGGCACCTTCCACTAGACAAGGTGGGTCAAATGATTTATAGCCCAGAAAGCCAACCATATGCTGGGCTGCATCATAAGAAACATGGCCAGCTAGCTGAGTGAGATGATTCTGTTCCTCTACTCTGCTTCCATAGGACCCTACCTGGAGTACTGTGTTGAACCCTGGAATTCTCAAGCACAGGAAGCATATGGACCTCTTGGAACAGTCCCAGAGAAGGGTTACAAAAATGATCAGAGAGGTGGAGCACCTCTCTTATGAGGAAAGACCGAAAGAGCTGGAGTTGTTCAGCCTGGAGAAGAGGAAGCTCTGGGGACTACTCATTGTGGCCTTTTAGTACTTAAAGGGGGCTTATAAGAAGGATAGGGTCACACTTTTCAGTCCATATTGTAAGAAAAATTTTCTGTCATAATATTGATAGAATTGATCCAATGAATTGTTGCAGCAAAATATTTTTTCTAGGCTCTGATTAAAAGCATAAGTCAAAATTTGTCAAATTGTTTGAGTTAGAATTGCTTCTGCTGCATCTGTTTCAGTACACTTCATAAAGGACTATAGAGCTGCTAGAGTGAAGGTGAAGCTGGTGATTTTCTCTTCTTTCTGGCCGAACATACAGACAAGAAATTACTTCTAGGAGCCTTTGGATAGTTGTAAGTCATTGCTATGAAAGAGACTCTGGAGAAGGTACCAATTTGAAATAAGAGACAACTGGTAATCAGCTGCATGTCAGAGCCATTGAATGTATTTGCAATACATTCACTGGTCTTTGAGGCATTTAAGACAATTTAATTGTGACTAAAGGTTTTAAATACTGCATGGAATTTGTTTAACACATATAGGCTAGGATTTCATGCTTCATGAATTTACAATGAATCCAGTTTCTGCCAAGATTCACAAAGAGGTTTATTAATATTTGTTGGTTTTACAGTGGATGCATTACAGACAGGCCAAATCTAAGCACTGTTTTATTGGCACAACAGGCCTTAAATCATGCCTATATACTAAGGGGTGCCAGTGCATATTTATAATACAATATTTGCAAAGTCCATGGGTAATATATTTAGCTAAAAAAATATCAACACAAGAATTATTTGAGCAAAAGACCAAATAAATCTGTTTCATACTGATGCTGGACATGGAAATGCCTCATGGTAGCAGGAGCAATAACTAAAATGGGATACTGCATGAAAAGGAAATGTAATTTCCAACTTCTTTCCTTCCTAATATCAGTTTCACCAGTCTTTGAATGAATGTGTGGAAATTAAACCAAATGATTAATGTCAGACCCTATTTCTTGGCTTTGTACTAGTATGCACGTTATCTGTTCTGGTTGCTAAGCTGAGTAGTCTAACATGAAAAGAGATTAATATCTCTGAAGAGCTCTCATGAAAGACCTTGGTGTGCCATATGGTCTATATGATGCAGTATGAAAACAGCTTTGTCACATATCCACAAGTTTTCTCAAATTGTTGGCATGTACCAGAGTTGCATAGGGCTGTTTGTGTACTTTTATAGTGTCTCTTTAATTTTTTGGTGCTAACCTTTTTGATCTTAACATTCTTGTGTCCAGTCTCATGCTTTTACTCAAAACCCCACACATATGCATATACACAGATATAATTTTAGCTTCTGTGCAGATGGTAACAAGTGACATAAAGAAAAATCATAATTTCAGTCTTGATAAACATTTTAAACCATGGGAATCCAAAAGCAATAATAATCCTTTTAGGAAATACTCAGGGCTGAGTTATGATGGTGGCAGATACTTCTTGCATATAAATCAAATATTTACTGACTGGTGAACCAATTGCTGCTAAATATCTATTTTAATAGTCAAGGTAGCAGGGGAGAATGACACACATTAAGCTAGTAGACTTAATAGAATACTTAGACTAGTAGAATGACACATGAATGAAGCTAGTAGATAATTATTTGGACTGCACAGTTCATATGGATTTATGACACTGAATTATATTTATCTGAAGGAAAGACATACAACCCACTTCTCTCTCAAAGATAGTTCTGTTCCTAAAGGACAACAGTGTAATAGCTTCTTGATTCAGAAGTGATTCGATTGTAGTCTTCTTTCTTATTAAAATACCTCTCCAGGCTGATTTTTTTTTAATGCTGTGGTATGTACCATAAAATACTTTCATTTTTCTCAGGTGTAACCTAGTAGTTTCATAAACCACTTGTGCGGAGTTCCAAAATCTTTTCATGTCAGAGATGTAATGATTGTACTTGAGAGCTCTTCAAAACATAGTTTTCCATTTTTGCCCCTTCCTACTACATTGCAGACACAATTTTTTGTCTATATGTGAAAGTACACAGATTTTGATGTGTTGGACCCATCTGGTGAAATTGAGGCATCTGAAGAGGACGTTCATAGTTGCTGCTCTGGATATTCTTGCACAGGATTTGGCTGAGGCCTTTCTACATATTTTCTATTGCTTTGGACATGCAGGTGAACAGTGACATTGAAAGTGTGCAAAAATGGTGGGAGTCCAGCCTGTAAGGGAGGAGTCTGGGGAGTATCCTTTGCCAAATTAAAACTTTACCAATAAGCTGTGAGAGGGAGATTAGTGATGGTGATTCCCTCATACTGTGTATAGGAAACATTATCCTAATAATTTTTCCCTGACCTTTCCTGCACTGCTGCTGTCTATTGCTTCCATTCTTAAATTTTTAAATCCATTCAGTGATGACCAGATTTGCACTAATGTGCAGTGAAAATGGGGAAACAGGTTAGATGAGAGTGTGGACAAAATGTTGCTGAAGTCTGACTTAATGGATCTAATTTAAATGAAGATTTAAATGAATATTGCAGGAATTAGCTTAAATGAGTGTTTAGGAATATTACTTGTTCTTCCTGTGCAGGATTAGTCATGAAGTATGACTTAGCAGATTTTTAGTTATTGATAACTTTTGGTGTTGCCAGTGAAATGCCTTAAGTGATGAATATTATGGATGAAGTGGAGGTTGTAAATAATTTGTGATCTTCTGGCAATGCTTTGAAAAGTAATTTTAAAACCTGTCCTTATGGATGCAGAATGAACCCTATGATTTTTAGATAATATGCTGCACAATTTATTCTAAACATCCAATGGAAGTGTAAGAATTTTAAGTCAGTAAGTTTCTTTTCACAATGTGAACCTGTATCATTGAGAGGTTGATAAACAAAAGGCAAATGGGAGGCTGTAAATCTTGTGCTATTAATAAAGCTATTTATTTTTCCTGTAGTTGTAATATGCAGTGTCCAGGACTTCAAAGGTATACATGTTCTTTGCCGTATGTTAGTTAGTCTGTTTTAGGATATTTTTCTATCCAACATGATAAGAGGGAATAGCAGTTTGAAACCCATGTAATTTCTCTGAATTTAGAGGCAATCAAATCCCTTAGCATGTTATGTCTGAAAGGGCATATGTCTGTGAAACATTCTGGTCAAAGGAGACACCATCCACTTTTCCATAAGACAAGGAGAATATAGGTTCACAGGTAGGTATCAGGATAGAGGTTTTAAACTGCCTTTGAATCTTATGCCTTGTGCATCCTGAAGCGTGGATGCCAGTTACTTGCCTACAGAAGAGGACTGCTTCAACCCTTCCTCGAACTGTTCTGCAGTACTGTTTCCCTGGTATGACCAATCTCTTTATTCAGAAAGTGTCTGGAGTCTGTCCAGCTACATCCATATATGTTTTTCCTTGCTATGACATTTTTTTGTAATTTTTATATTTATTATAAATGTTACTGGCTTTAAGCAAGAATCAATAACTGCAGAAAGAGTAGTTGCAGCAAAAGAGGATGGGGAACATGCCATTACAGTAAAGTGCTTAAACTACCTGCAGGCTCACAAAAGTCTTATTTTCATCAGAGGGGAAAGGTAATTCAGGTTTTGAGGCCAGACCTTTTCTCTTTCTAGCAGAAGACAACTTATGAGAGAGGAGGAAGTTCAAAAGCCCTTAAGCTGTTCAAGGCAGCTCAGCCATTGGAGCTGAGAAAAGAGTGGTCTGTGAGAGCACCTTTTTAGACTTTGAAGTTGCACCCTCTGTGACACAAAGAGTAATTTGTACCAAATAATTATTTTGTAACTTCTTTCTTCTCCTCCTGAAGGAGAAACTCCCGTTACCTTTTTTTTCCTTCTCTGAAAGTGTTTGCAGTAAGCTGATTGTCTTCCTCTGTGGATGTCCATCCAAAACATCTCTGTAGAGACATTAACATCTTCAGGGCACAAGTCTTGGCACAGGTTGCTGGGTCTAGCCTGCTGTCCATATATAACCCTGTCTAGCTTGGAGAACCTTCTCCAAGTAAGTGAGGTGGGAATTTTCTTTTGTGCTGTAATAATTGGGAGACTTTTCCAGAAACTCAGTGCTGTGGTAGAAATCTTCCATCTTTCAAGATTTACTCAGGGCCTGTTCATTTCCTTTTGGTCTTGTGGCAAATTGTTCCTCTAAAGGTAAGGCTTGCTGTTGGTTTTTTCCCCTGGAATTTACCTCTGATAACTAACAGAGTATTACAATTCTTTTTAGCCTTCCTTTTACTCTGTTGAAGCAACAGATTCCTTAGGGTTTTCATGAGGGAGCACAAGTAGGGAAGACAGGTCAGCTGTGGCAGTGAAGAGTGCTGTCAAAGCTAATTTACCATATACCCTCATTTTACTTTTAATCATGTCTGATTTCACTGCAGCTCTCTGTTCCACTGCCTGTTTTTCAAAAAAAAAAAATGAAATGGAGGCTTTCAAGAACTCCAAATGTGGTAGATCTACCCCATTTGTGTGATCATGGGAAGCAGATTGAGGAAGAAAGACACCAGGTTAATCAGCCATGATCCAATGTTATAAATAGTTGTTGCTTTTTATTTACTTTTTCTTATACTTTCCTCTGACACACTGCTGAGAACCAGTCTGCAAACTGCTGAGAGCAGATAATAATCTATTTTGTGTATCACTTCAGTAAAAGGTCCCTGTACATCGTAGATACCTGCATCTTTCTGATAATGGTGTTCTGGGCTCTCTGGTTTCAGAGAAATATGGTCTTGCATTTTGCAGTGTGGTTTTATATTTTGCTTCTACTTTCTGCTTCCACTTCCACTCCTGTCCAGTGCATGCTATTCATAGAAAAACAAAGGAAATGTTAATTTAATTGGGGATTTTGAAGTATAAAAGCATCTTCATAAGGTCCTGAAACTAACATTTGTTACTTGGTCTGCAGTCTGCCAGAGATGGTTATTTATGAAACCTGACTTGGCTATCTCTGCCAGCAAAGGCAAGTAGAGTAATCAGGGGTGGCTACCTATCCCCCCCAGAAGACAGCAGATTAGGAGAAGATAAGGAGAAGGGAAACTTGGGCTCCCTAGTCTCAAATTGTGATGGTAGTGCAAAATGGCAGCTGGGGAATCTTCTCTTTCTACAGTAACTCTGCAGATTTTAAAAACAGCAGTGGGGAAATTTGAGATCTGGTTTACAAATTACTCCCATACACTTTTAAGTTGATAAATTCCCTTTATATATATTCCATGATAGATTTGTTTCCTAACTCCACAGAGGATAATATATGATGTATAGTAGTTTCTGTCTTAACTCTAACAAGACCTAAATGTATATATGAAATGTAACATTTTCATAGTACAGGGGGCAGTATTGGCCTGTGTAATATAATGTGGTTTGTGTATGAGAGACAGTCTAGTGAAAACCCTCCCACTTCCATCTCTCAAACATATGAGCAGCAATTAAAAAACCCTTTGAGACAGCTTCATGCTTGTTTTGAATAAACGTCCGTATTTACTCAATTGCTTTGAAGATGTGAAGGATTACTTGGGGCTGGGAACTCTGTGAGAAAGCTGTATAGAGTCTTCAGGTCCTCAAAATTCTCTACTTTGGCCTCACTGGATTTTGGTGGAAAAGGGAAAAACTAGAAAACTAGTCTTATTTATTTGCCTAATTAGGTATTTCTTTTGAAGAATTAGTTGCTTGGATTGCTACTCACATCTAACCTCTTTTGTACAGATCTTTCATAGCTGAGTTTTCAAGCTCTCCTCTTTCTTTTCTTGCAAAGCATTTTATAAAGCTCCTCTTCCCTTAAGCATCACACTTCATTCATGCCTTTTCCTTAAACTGCCATGTATAGTAATTCTAGTGCTGTGGAGGTCATTAAAGAAAAACAGATTTTCAAAATTGCCCTTCAAGAGCGAGGTCCTTTTGTCAAAGTTGCAGTACTCTGAGTGAGTACAATAGGAATATTTTTGTTGCTATCACAATACCATGGCTTAAGTAATAACTGTAGATATCATCAGCATGGATATTTTCTCATGTTGGTAAGCTTCCTAAGTTGAAGAAGGTTTCTTTATGTTTTTTTTTAAGTCTGCCTTCAAGAAATCAGCAACTCTGAGTCAAAAGGGACAGACCACAGAAGAGGTATGCTTTTGTCTTGCTGACAATATTTTTTATAATATTTGACAGAAAACTTCTTTCCAGTCAACAGGGCTTTTAATCAACACTGTCAGCTTGATTGACTTGACTCAATAGAAGTTTAAATGAAAAGCACCTTTCCACCAAATTAATCAGTGTCTTTTATTTTTTTTTGTGCTGATTATTTTACTGTTAATTTTGTAAGTTTTTTGTTTAATTTCTTAAAACAGATAGATAGAAAGCTAAGATTTCTTAAGAAATCTTAAGATGTCATCATCTAATACTGCTGCTTGAAATTCCCCACAGTATGACTAGTCCTGGTGGCAGTCTGAGGCTAACACATTATTAAGATGCAGGGAATGCTGCAGTATTCTTAGTGTCTTATCTCCTTGGGTATCAGTACTTACCCATCCATACATACCTAGTTCACCATTTTTGAAACTTTTTGAAAGTGTGGCATTGCCGTGTCAGCTGTGTCTGTGCTACTTCTAAAATCCTAAATTACTGAGAGTAACAGAAATCACAATTCCCCAGCCCTCAGAAAACTGGATGAGTGCTTATAATTAGTTAGTAGTCTCTTCAGCTGCTACTCCTTGGCTATCTTTAGTCCTTGCAGCCTTTTATTCCAACTCTCACTCATGGTGGTATTAAGAGCTGTGTGGCTACAGTGTGAGTCAGTTGCCATCAAACCCTAAAGTCTAACCTTGGGCAGAAAAAGAGATTAAATTTCACTTAATTTCACTTAAACTACTGTTTAAGAAGTACTAGATCTAATTTAATAAAACTAAAAAGTAGAACGGTCTAAGTATCTGCCATCCACTCTCTTATACCTCAACGTGAAGAATAAATAGGGCCCATGCAATTCAGTGGCCTAGTTGAACATCTCTCCCTCCTAACTCCCTTCCAAATAAAACAAACAAAAAGTTCTTTTTAACTGAAAAGGAGCAAGAAGCCATTTCCTGCTAGGATAAAGACTGGGCAAAATCTGCCTAGTTTATTTTGACATTAGCAGAATTAGAAGACATGTCAGTGTTTTACAACTCTTGGAATATAGAATTAGCAAAGCATTTTGGAATACGTTACTGGCTGACTCATCACACTGACATAATTGAAGTTCAGGGATCCAACTCAGATTTACAATAAAGAAAAAAACGAAAAATACTCTGCTGCAGTTTTGGTTGGAGGTGTTAGTGGCAAGAGAATAAAATATTATTTATTTATACAAGGATTAATTATATATTTATTATTTATACAGGGACAGGCATATGAATATACTGTAGTTGTTCTAATTACAGAACTTGCTTCAGTGTTTCAATGTTCACACAGGCAATATGTAGGAATTGCAATAGATAACATGTCAATACCCTTCCAGTATCTCATGCTTCTCCTTCAGCATGGGGTAGCTTCTCTGTTTTTGTTGCAATCCAGCAAGGACGTTAGATAACTTGCTGTCTGAAATTATTGCTTCAGTTTGCTCATGCTCACTTAAGTGCCACTTCTGGCTGGAAGCATTTTAGGATGCATTTCAGTGGGTCTTTTGAATGTTACTGCTATACCTACTTAGCTCTGATTAAAGTAAGGAAGCCTCTGAAATTTCTCACTGTTTTTCTAGTCTTTGTTTAAAAAATGTAAAAAAAGAAACTATAGCTGTCTTTAAGAATGTTTGCTTCTGAGAAGTTTCACATGAGGACAGAGTCTAATTTGCCGCCATGTATGTCCGAGGTGGCTTTGACTTCTCCTTGGATGATGCATGAAGTACTGAGTGCAGACCTACTCCTGCACTCCCTGGTATTTTGACAGTTTTACAGTGATGCCTGCCCTCATGGAAGCACAGTGTGGATTCTACTCTTCTCAGATGCCTTTTACCACCTCTCTGCTGTGTGTCAGCATCCTCCTACATCATCAGTCCTTCAGAACTGAAAGAAATACTTGTAATTAAGACCCTTCCTGCACAGGGCTCAATCTAAAGGCTTTTAACGTGGATGCCACTACTGTCCTCAACTGAGAAAGTGGAGGAAAAGAGGTGGAGCCCCCATTTGCCCAAATCTCTGTGCTGTGATAAAGGAAACAATCAGTGTAGGGTATAATTGGCTTGCCTGGGATGTCAATCTCTCCCTCCCATTGCTCTTCATCCCTTGCTGTCACTGACAGTGCTCACCTAGTGACCTAGAAAGGGAATATCTGAGCTGGCTGAAGCTCTTCTCCTACAGGCAAGCAGAGGAGATAAGAAGCCTGCTTTAGGGGCTGAGTAAAGAGTCATCCTGTGCTGGACCTCATGCCAGGTAACAGAGAAGCATAGGGAAATCCAGTCTCTGAGTCAAGCTAGACCTGTTTGAAGGTAACAGCGGTGTCCTGGACCTCTACTGAAACTTCTAAGGGATAGGTAGTGGATGTGCTTGGATACAAAGAATTAATAGGATTAGTTCAGTTGGTTAGAGCATGGGGCTTCTAATACCAAGATTGTGGGTTTGCTCCCCATATGGGCCATTCACTTCAGAGTTTGACTCCATGATCCCTGCGGGTCCCTTCCAATTCAGTATACTCTGTGATTCTGTGATTCCAGGGATCAAGTTTGTGCAGTGTTGCTTTAGCCATAGGGGCTTGCAGGGGTACATACATAGTGCTAGCTGCCCTACCTACCCTTGGTCATCACCTGTGTAAGATTGAGTAGAGGTTTCTGACAGGCAGGTGGACTTCTGCTCATCTGAGCTCCCCTCTGCTTTAAAGTCATGGCAAATCCACTGGGAGGTGTCTTACTGCTTGTATCCATCACATGACAGTCAAGATCCTTAAATGGAGTGAAACCAAATGGTGCCATTTGGTTGCCTACAGCTTGTTGCCTCAATGCAACAATGAATGTGAGAACTGGAAGAGTGCTGCTTACTTGGTCTGTAAACTTTGTCTTCTTGAAAGTTACTCTCTTACCATGGAGTGAGCCATAAATTTAAGAACAAAGCAAGCAATATGATATTTATTCATGACAGATACTTATGGCACAAGTTCATAACATTTTACAGTTGCTGTCTTGGTGTTTGCTATTTTGATGGCATCTGTCACAAAAGCAGACCACCTCGACTTAAACAAGAAAGGGAATCCCACACTTGAGCTCAAACCTAGTGCTACCAATATTCTGCATTCCCATTTCCCTCTGTTACTTCCTCTGTACCTTAAAATCAAATGTGTGAAGAAGAAAGACAACATATTTTGCAACTACTTTACTTATCACCAAAAGGTAGCGAGGTGTGCAACATGTTTAGTGGTGGGCATCAGTGTAATGGAAAGTAGCACAAGCAGTGAAGAATGGCACTGTGTTCTGTTATCACTACAGCAGGAATGTAAGAGGATGATATGCCCAAAACTTTTGTCAGGAAATGGTTTGCCATGTCTGCTTGTGCAGTTCTTTGTATCATTCAAAAGAGGTTCCTTAGAACAAGCATACTGGCTTGCCCTTTGTAATCCTCAAGGGGAAAGAGGACCACCTAGAGAATTATTCATGTTTTTACCTTCCATAAGTTGTCTCTTTTCTTTGAATGTGTACCAACTTGACTCAGCTGCTTTCTAGTTATATTTGAGAATCTTACTCAACTACAGAGACCTGGAGATGGTTAACAATTTCAGCAGCACTCTAACTGGGTAACTCCTTAAGAGCTACTCCTAGGAAAGGGTTGAAACTTCTTAGAGTGATGGCTGATACAATTTGGCACGCAGCAATGGGGAGGATAACATTCATTATACAAAGAGCTTTCTGAAAAAAACCATCAAATACTTCAGAGACCTGCTTTGGACCTAGCACCACAGACATACTGTTGTATGCTGTTGCAGAGAAGAGGTGACCTTCTCCAGGTCACAGGCTACCTGAGTGTCTGAGGTGCTAATTCTTTCACTCAGGCTCTGCTTCTTAAAAGACAGCTTTTGCAATATGCAACAAAATGTGTTAAGGCTAAGACAATATTTTGACAGTTATTTTCCCTCTGCTCTGATGGCTTTGGCTGAAAGCACCACATCAGTAACATTAACTAAAGAGAAGTGTGCAGACATCTTGGCAGAGTTTTGAGAGATGACTGATTGGGCTGGTGCAATGAAAGAAATCCCTGTTCTTCCTTGTGCTCAGAGCATGAGCCCTGCAGGTGCAGAGAGGCATGTCCCCACGGATCAGTATGGGGATGCTCCAGGGGAGCCAGAGGCAGGAATTCTATTGCAAAACTGAGTTTTAACCTCCACTGTGCAAACCTCTTATTCAAAGAAGCTGATACATCTGTGACTAATGTGTTGGACTTGATCTCTCTTCAGTGTACTGACTTCCCTTCTGAGCATTTTCAAGCATTGGCACTTTACTGATTTGTTTATTTTAAAAGTGGATTTTGTCCCTGTTGGAGCCTTTCAGCCCCTGCTGTGCGTCACTCTCTCAGGAGAGCACACTGACTGCAATGAAGTAGATAGCTGTTTGCCAGAAGTGAGTGGCTCACTTTCTGTTATTTCTCCTTTCTTTTTTTTAGTCAATGATTTTTCTTGGTTGGGTTTTTAATCAAAGCCAGTTTCTCCAATAGCCTGTTCTCCCTCATGTGTTTGTGGATGTGTGTGCACCTGGGAGAGAGGGAAGCAAAGAGGGAAGCACAGAGTGAACCAGTTCTTGGGCTATGTTGACAGATGAATTCTTCCTCACTTGTCAGATTTCAAGCCTGTCGGCAGTGCTGCTGGTAAGTAGGAAAAAATATGGCTAGGGAGGGGAGGGTGAGGCTGACCTGGTGAGGACTAGACTGAAAGTGGCCTGTGAACTGCCCCTTGCACAGCGACTGACAGTGTGGTAAGGCAGAGCTGCAGCCTTAGGAACCCCTGCAGCCGTCAGACTCCCCACAGCAGCCCCTGCATACACAGCTCACTTGTCAGCGAGGGATTTTCCTCCCCTCCTCCCTTGATAAAGATCCCTCAGCTGCTATTATGGGTTGTATCCTTGGCTTATTGTAAAAGCAAAACGAACCAAAAAACAAAGGGAAAAATCTGCGTGGTTTTGCAATCTGGAGATGAGCCTTTGATCCTCTCGCCCAGCCCGAGGATGGTGGCACGCTGGCACAGCTGCCCCCTGCGTACACCTGAGCTCTCCAGGGCTGCCCACACAATTCTGTTTGCACAAGGGGGGAGAAGTGTGTGCCAGAAATGTTAACTGCTCCCCACCAGCATTAAAGGTGGAGAGTGTGCATGTGTGGAGACAGCAGCCGTCCTTGCAGAGCTTTAACCAAAGTGGTAACCTGCAGCTATGGAGTCACCGACTAAGGAGATTGAAGAATTTGAGAACAACTCTCTGAAATACCTACAGCCAGAGCAAATAGAGAAAATCTGGCTCCGTCTCCGAGGCTTGTAAGTAGTACTTTTTCTTTTCATCTCCTTCAATTTTCTCCCACTGTCAAAATTATTGTGGCAGTTTATTTTTCTTTTTTGCTGTACCTTCAAAATCTCCCAGCAGTTTCCACACCTGTTCTCCATAAATAAAGTTACTTGATCTTAGCAAAAGATCCATTTACTTCCTTAAATTGAACTGCTTCTTACATTGAACATTTGCCAGTGGAAATGTAGAAATGCTATTAATGAAGCATTTTAAGATATAAGCAGCTACTGGAATGCTAATTACTTCAGGTGTTATACTAGAAAAGTTTTGTTATAGCCTATAGTTATGGGTACTTAATTGAATCCTCTGCTTTCAATAATCTTACCCTTAGCTGCAGCTTAGAGACTTTTTCCCCACTGCAATATACACCATTCCTAGCACTGGCATGATGCATAAGGACAAAATAGGCAGAGAAGGCACAACTGGAAAATATTTCCAATAACATTTGCAATGGCAGCAAATTAATCTTTCACTGATTTGATTGTACTTATTAATTTATGTTAAGCCTGGCTTGCCATGAGATGACTGTGTACTTCTGAGTAGAAAAAAGTATCTGTGCTTAAAGAACCTGACACTGCAGAAAAGAAAAAGCTGTAGTGTCTGCCTAGCTAATTTAGAAACAATGTGTTTTTCATATTCTCAGTATGTAAAATTCTGTCAACCATTTGCCCATCATTTCTTGGCCATGTCAAAGAAGAGGGTTATCATGTTAAACTACAAACCTTCCTGTGCTCAGAACTGTTTTTGTTTGTATTTTTTTTCTTCAGCCTCACATGTTAGAGTTATTAAAATTTCAACCCTCAAGGGAAAGGTAGGGGAGAAGGGATCAATGAGGCTTGGAAACAGCAGAAGCTGAAAAATGAAGAAAGAGTAGGCCAGTAGCTGAAAACAAATGTGCCCAAGTTAAACTTGAGTTGCTTTTTGGGTGTTACTTTCTGTGAGCAACTATGGTATGTTTTGCAAAGGATAGCCAAAACTTCTGTAGAACTTGAAGCAGTATAAGAGATATGCATTAACATGTGTTTCTTTCAAAACATCATTCCAGCAAGCCTGTTTTCTGAAGGAACCTAATCAAAAGTAGATGACAGCTGTTTTATGAGCCTTCCTAATAGAAGACCC
The DNA here is from genome assembly GCF_001522545.3 of Parus major. NCBI lineage: Eukaryota > Metazoa > Chordata > Aves > Passeriformes > Paridae > Parus > Parus major. The sequence continues at coordinate 53,871,299 of NC_031769.1, forward strand.
AAACAAAACAAAGCTTCTATTAGGACTTCTTGAATTTCTGTTTAATATAGAGTTTAGGAGCATGCTGATTTGGATTCTACCTGGAGTTCATAGATAAGCAGCATTTCTGTTTAGGACCTCTTTTGCAGTTGGTACAAGGCAGTGTCTGTATATTTTACATCAATCTTGTGTCTCTTCTACCTTTTAGAAAGTTAGAAAAACTGTAAGACTTATTCTAGATGTGCAATAACTAAACATCACAATGTTCTTCAGTATAACCCTATTTGTCATCAGTGTGTATGAGTGTAACAAATATGTTTCTTCCGAGTTTCAAGATTGCTTAAAAACAAGAGATTTTTTTCTGTAGAATTCTTAATCACTAGATGAAAACAGAAAAGATTTTCCATTCCCAGTTATTTTATGGAGGCTTAGTGCATCCATGCACACCAAACTGAAGTTTGGCATAATGTTTCATGATTTTTCTTGTCTGTCTTTATGCATGCCTATTTGCGTAAGAAGAACAATCAGATGTGCACAACCCTCTTAGCTGGAGCTTAAATAAGAGGCTTCATCCTGGAGAGAGCAAATACTACTTGGGAAAATACCTCTCTCCTCTGCCACTAGTAAACTGACAGCCGTACCTCACCAGAATTAGTTACAAGGTACAGCAGTGCTACCAGCACAGTGTTACACAGATACTAAAAGCATACTGCTGGCTGAAGCTACCTGAGGAGCTGTATTCTGCAGGAGGCAGTAGCTAATTTGATCCTGATATTTCTTCTTAAATGGGAAAGATTGTGATGATTTAAACAGTCTCAGATCTTGGCATTGTGTTGGTCCTTCTTGGTAGGACTTCACCTGTGGCAGCTCTGGTACTTTCCTCTCCTCTTCCACCCCCAGTGTCAGCTGGTGTTTAATCACAAAGACTTTATGGAAAAAACAATATTCATCACTTGGCTTTTAAAAAGGGCAGGGGGGAAAACTTCTTGAATTTTCACCCTTCCAGCCTGCTTGGTTTGAAGGGAATGGAAGCCCAGAGGCTGCAAAGTGGAAGTTGAGTAGAGGCTCTTTTCAGATGCCTTTAATTTTTTGCTGAAGCAAGTCTGGTGGGGACTTCTTTTGCATGTTCCTGGTATTGTTCTGTCTTGCAGGATGGCTGGCCTCTGGGGGTTTGGGCATGGAATGTGTACTTCCAAGGTAAAGGGAGGTCTTTTGGACAGTGGAGAAGGAGAGACTTCTGTGAGGCTGAAGCCAGGTATCTGTTGCAACATGAGTCATAAGTTGCTGTAATAGGCAGACAAGCTACTGAATTTATCTCTGGAGTGGAGTGGAAGGGTTTGCTTCTCCTTTCTGTTTTCGAAATGTGGTTTAGTCAGGGCAACATAGCTGCTTTATAAGCAGAGCAGTGTGAGGTAGTGGTTGTTAAGACATGTACAAGTTTCTTTTGCTTTTACTGTTTAAGAACCAGCTAAAATGCTAATACAGTAAGAGTACTGAAATGTTTTTACTTGGTACATATATCTTCATGATGCAACAATTCTGTGCTGTACTTTATAAGATAATCTAGGAAAATGACCTATAGTGTTTTTTCAGATTTAAGAGAGCATAGTAAATTGTCTCATTGGGCAGTAAATAATCTGTGGCAAAATCTTTGCATGTCTCAAACCAGATATCTATAAATAAGTTTTGTCTTTTACACATGACCTATTAGATATCAATTTAGATTTAATCATATATTAAAATAAAAACTTTTATTGATTTACTTTTAATAAACTTAATAATAAATATATTAATAATTTAATTAAAACTTAATAAAATTTTTAATAAAATATTGATTTACTTTTTAATAAACTTTTAATTTGAAAGGAAAGGTTTGTGAATAAGCTGTTGCTGGGCAAAGGTACTATTAGAAGTATATGAAACTATCTGGGGAAAATATTGAAAGTGGAGAGCTTTTTTTCCTATGTTGCTGTAGAATATTAGGGGGAAGTTTAATCCAGATTTCTCTTTATGGGAGCTCACATAGCAATAGGCTGTGTAAACCAGAAATGCAGCCATCAGTGTCCTTTCTTCTATGGAAAAGAATGCAGCAGATTTCCTTGCATCAGAGGCATCCTACAAGCAGACCTGCTTCTGAGTTTTAATGATATCATAAATGAATCAGACTGGAACAGCTTCACATCCCATCAGGACATCAGAGGGCTTTTGCTCTTGCCTGCCAGAGGGCTGCCTGTCTCTCAGGAATGCTGTGGATGCGAGTAGTACTTCACCACCCTGTGCACAAGGACACAGGTGCTCTCACCCACTAGCTACTGATGGGCTGCTAGCTGCCTCTGCACTTTCATTTCATCAGGCAGGGCCTGCCTTTTACCAGTTTCCTCTTTTACCTAAGCAATGCTCACCCTGCAAGAAACTGTTTCTTTGGGATGTGTTGATTGTTTGCTTAATGCTCTTAATAGTTGTGGCTTCCAGAAAAAGATCTTGAGTCTCTTGCTCTGTTCTATCCTCCTTGCTCCATTGATCCTGTCCAGAAGACAGTCTTTTATTCAGACTTGCCTTATTCAGCTCTGGACTTGGACACTATACAAAGCATAGCCAAAACCTCTGCAGGACTCCAAGCAATTACATGTGAGTCCTCCTTCCAGTCTCCAGTGGTTGTGAATGACTGCTAAGATTGAGACCTACCCTGCAAAACTTATCAGTTAAGGTTAGGTGGCAGTCCTTAGAGGTCAGTGCTAGCAGTGGAGCTTGGAGACCTTATTTCAAAATACATGGTTTCAAAATTGTATGGTTGCTTTTCAAGCTGATGGTTTCTCTGTGGAGTTATGAGCAGTGGTGGCTGTGTTGGGGAGTTGTTTTAGCACTTGGAACCCTAGCTGTGAGACTTAAACATCCATCTGCTACTTACTCTACTCTAAAAGCTTCATGGAGTGACTTCAGTTGCCTTCTGATTTTTTAAGAACAAAGAAAGTGCTGAAGCCCTTTTCAACACTAGGATTAGATGTTGCATCTGAGGACAAAGAAGAATGCAGAGGCACATATCCAAAAGGCTTTGTGAGTTTCAGTAAAGACGTGCTAGTTTGTGGCAGCTGAAGATGCAGCTTGCAGATATTTTTGGTTTGATTTTGGTTGCTTTTATGCCAAAAAAACCCACTTTTTTTTTAGCTATTACAGTAGTAGTACATCATCACTGGCATCTGCTGGTTCCCCTGCTGTGATTTACACATTGAAGGAGGAAAGGAGGGAAAATGGATGTTAACTTTCTTTCCAACTTCTGGGGTTGAATTGCTAAATATATAAGAAAACCCTTCATTCTCAGTGTAGTCTTTCCTCTTGCTGTTACTCTCATAGAATCATCAAGGTTGGAAGAGACCTTGAAGATCACCAAGTCCAGCCCAACATTACCACTGTAGCCCTAAACCACTAAACCATCTCATCCGGTGCCAGATCCAGACACCTTAAAGATGTCCAGGGATGGTGACTCCACCACCTCCCTGAGCAATCTTTTCCAACTCCTGACCACCCTAACAGTAAAAATGTAAAAAAAAAATATTTAATCTGAATCTCCAGTCTCTCATCTTGAGGTCCTTTCCTCTGGTCCTCTCACTGTAGGCACAGTAGAAGAGACAGGCCCCTACTTTACTACAACCTCTTTTCCTGTAGTTCTAGAGAGTGATGATGTTTCCCGTGACCTTCCTCTGCTCAAGATGAAACAAATCCAGATCTCTCAGCTATTCCTCTTAAGACATGTTTTCTTTCATGACCTTGCCCTTCACTGGACAGGCTCCAGCACCTCAATGTCCTTTTTAAAGTGACACCCCCAGAACTAAATGCAGTACTTGAGAACCAAGTCTGAGTACTGGAGGTTGATGACTTCCCTAATCCTGCTGGCTACACTATTCTTGGTACAGGCCATCTGTCATTTACCATTTACATGCTATTTACCTTCTGAGCCACCTGGGCACACTCCTGGCTCATATTGAGACAGCTGACAACCAGCACACCACATTCCTTTCTGCTGAACCGCTCTTGAACTACTTCTCCCCAGGCTTGTAAGGCTGCATGGGATTGCTGTGACCCAAGTGCAGGACCCAGAACTTCACCTTATTGAACCTCTTGCTGCTGTCCTCAGCCCATTGAGTCCATCCAAGTCTCTTTGTAGAGCCTTCCTATTCTCAAGCAGATCAACACTCCCACACAGCTAAGTGTTTTCCGAAAGTTTACTGAGGGTGCCCTCAATCCCTATGTTCAGATCATCAATAAAAAAATTTAACAGGACCAGCCCAAAACAGAGCCTGGGGAACAACTGGTTGGCCAGGTGGATTTAGCTCTAAGTCTCTGGGTCTGGCCATTCATCCATTTTTTCTCTTTCAATGAGTCTACCCATCCAAGCCATGAACAGCCAGTTTTTCTAGGAGGATGCTCTGGGAGACAGTGTAAAATGCTTCACTGAAGTTTCGAGAGGCTACATCCATAGCCTTTCCTTCATCTAATAAGTGTGTCACTTTGTTGTTAAAGCAGATCAGATTCATCAAATAGGACCTGCCTTTCATAAATCCATGTTAGATGGGCCTGATCCCCTGCTTGTCCTGCATGTGCAGTGTAATGGTACTCAGGATAATATCTTCCATAACCTTGCCCAGAAACAAGGTTAAGCTTGACAGGCCTGTAGATCCCCAGATCATCCTTCTGACCCTTCTTGTGGATAGGCATTACATTTACTAATTTCCAGTCAGCTGAGACTTGTCTGGTAAACCAGGTGTTTTGTTTAACCCCAGTCAGCATTCCAGCACCACACAGTCACTTGCTTAGTCCCTGCACCAGCAAGATCAGGGAGCAAATTAGAGGGTAAAAGCTAGAAAACTCATGAGTTGAGATAAAGACAGTTTAATAGGGAAAACAAAAGCTGTGGCACAGAAACATAACAAAATAAAATTAATTAATTGCGTCTCAAAGGCAGGCAGGTATTCAGACTTCTCCAGGAGACCTGGCTCCCATCACATGTAATGGTTACTTGGGAAGACAAAAGCCATCACTCCAAATGTTCCCTATCCCTCCTTTCCCTCACTTTATATACTGAGCATGATGTCATATGGTATGGAATATCTCTTTGGTCAGTTTTGGTCACCTATCCCAGCTATGCTCCTCCCAATTTCTTTTGCTTATTTCCTCACTGGGAGAGCATGAGACAAGGGGGGAAAAAATAATCCTTGATTTATGATAAACATGACTTGGGAAAAAACCCCAATATCAGTGTGTTATCAATGCCATTCTCATTCTGAATCCAAAGCAGCACTCTTAACAGCTACTGAAATTAACACCATCCTAGATGGAGCCAGGACACCAGGACTGGTAGCAGATCACTGAAAGTGGTTTGGCAAGTTCTTTTGCAGTTCCCTCATTATTCTGGGGTGGGCTCACAGTCTTGTGAGTGTGTAATTGGCATAGCAGATCACTAACCATCTCCTCCTGGATTATGCCGGCTTCACTCATCTCCCAGTCATCAACTTCCAGCTCAGGGAGCTGGATATCCCGAGGACAACTGGTCTTGATACTGAAGACTGAGGTAAAAAAAAGGCATTAAGTACCTCTGCCTTTTCCCTGTTAGTATGCTACTCTCTGCATTCAACAAATGGAGACACTCCTTGACCCTCTGCTGCCAATGTATTTGTTGTTTTTAACTGTAGTGGTCAAACCAAGTTCTAGCTGGGCTTTAGCCCTTCTAGTCTTCTTCCAACATGATCTTGCAACATCCCTATAGTCCTGCCAAAATACCTCACTCCCCTTCCAGAGGTGATATATTCTATTTTTTCCCCCTAAGGTCAGGCATCAGTTCTCTGTTTCACCAGTCTGGTCCTTTTCCCTGACAACTTCTCTTTATACACATGGACACAGCCTGCTCCTGAATATTTAACAATCCATCTAAAAGCACATACAGCCTTCCTGGACTCCTTTCAGCCCTTCAGGACACACAAAATCTCTGTAAATCAATGTCCTAAACAGGTCTTGTGAGACACCCCTCCCAGTGTAGAGCATCCAGCTCTAGGGCCCCCAATATCAGGACATTGACTGCTGGAACATCAGAGACAGCCATGAGGACGATCACAGGGATGGAGCATGTCTCCTACGAAGACAGGCTGAGAGAGTTTGGGTTAAACAGCCTGGAGAAGGTTCCAGAGGGACCTTATAGCATCCTTCCAGTACCTAAAAAGGGTCTACAGGAAAGCTAGAGAGGGACTTTTTACAAGGGAATGTAATGATGGGACAAGGGGTAATGGCTTTAAACTTTTAGAGGCAAGGTTTAGTTACAAGGAAGGAATTCTTCACTATGAGAATGGTGAAGCCATGGAACAGGCACAGAGAAGTTGTGGATGCACTATCCCTGGAAGTGTTCGAGGCCAGGATGGACAGGGCTTTGAATACCTGGTCTAGTGAAAGGTCTCCCTGCCCATGGCAGGGAGGTTGGACTAGATGATCTCTAAGATCTTTCAACCCAAACCTTCTGTGATTCTGAACAGCAAGCTCTGAAATGTGACATGAATGGAATGCTTGAAATTTAACTCAGCTAAGAAATTTGATGGGCAGATAAGGTATAGACATAGATAAAGCTGCGCCTTTGAAAACTTTATGGTTTTGCTGAAAATCTGGAACAATATTCAGCGCTTATAGCATATTCTTAGCTTCCTCTGCAAAGCACCCTGCATCCTGTCAACAGTGAAGAGGTCCCAGTAATGAATTTTGCACAAGACCAACTTTTCCTTGAAGTAAATGGGGAAGAGGCAACTGATTTCTCTGGAAAAGGATGGGCATTGGTGACTGAAGATGAACTGACAAGTGTTAGAGTACCACTGATGAGTTACCTGTTTCCCTGTCTTATCTGTATGTGCTTTACAATACTTTTAGAATTCCTCGAAAAACGTCCCATAAGGGAACAGCTGGTTCTACCTGTGGCAGTATACTGATCTGACTAAATTTTATTTATGCGGCCGTCCTAAACGGTAAAACAGAGAACTCTTGAATTCCAGAAGCATGCTCTACATAGGGTGCTTTGTCACATAATATTTTAGCTCACAGAAGACATTAGGGTTTAAAAAAGTCCATCAGAAAAGACCACTTTGTTAGGAAGTGTGTAAATATGTCAGTTTTCAAGTGGATAATACGAATGTGCTAATTAGTTTCTGGAGGTGAGAGAGTCCCAAAGGCTTTCTTGGGTCTTTGTTTCAGTCCTCCTGCAGGTACTGAGTTTCTAGGTTTAAACTGAAGCCCTGTTTGCCCTGAGAGCAGAACAAAACTACCTTCAATCATATTTAAATGCAGCTGCAGCCACCCTTTTTCACATTTGGTTTTCTTGATGGACATAGAGAGGAATTATATGTCAAAGAACCATGTCAGAAAACCTCTCTGTAGATATCCTAGATCCAAGATTCACTTTTATGATGGTTGTCACAGTTCACAGAAGGATTGGGGAAGTCTAATTTGTCAGCAAGTGGATGCTGGGTATGTGCTGGGGGCAGCAGTGCAGCCTGGAGATTCCTGATTTGGGTGAGCTGTGGATACAGATGTCTTGATTAGTTTCAAAGATTGCCAGAGTCTGGTTGAACCACAATATTGTTCTTCATGTGGAGTGAAGAAGAACTCAATTTTACCAGTAGACTAACACGTAAGTTAGGCTTGTTTTATGCTGCCTACATATATACAGTCTGTGAAGGAGCAATGGGAACATTGCCAGCTTCTATTCTCATGCTTGACAAATGAACAGAGGAGAGAATATGTTCAGTTAAGTAGAGAACAGAACCTCCAGAAAGAGGTAATAAAATAGATTGTGTTTGTATTTATTCAGGAAACTGATATATTTTGCCACAATTCTTCTGTTACTTTGTTTCACAGACTGACTTTCTTTTGAATCTTAGGTGAATATATGAATCTTGTAGGCAACAAAAGAGGGAAGATTTTGTGTTTAATAGTAAAGTGTTGACCAAGCAATGATATACTTTGTTTTCTTCCCATAATTATAAAATAGCTTTTGAGGATAGTACAAATGAAATACATTCAGCCCAAAAAGTCATATAAACCACCACAATTTGTCATAGAAGAAGGGGTCTCCCTTTGTAATATTATATTCAATGCTTTTCAAATATCACTGCTATAAAACTTGCAGTCCTGCAAGAAATTAAAAAAGTTATGTTTACAAAGATGAATTTAAACCTTAAGTCAAAGTGAAATTAAGAGTCTATATCTGGTATTCTTTTTAAAAACTGTCTTGGTGGGATATCAGTCCGTATAGAAAGAAGCAAAACTTGATAGAAGCTATCACTGAAAAATCCTCTGTGTGTGTTTTTAAAGCTGTGAGGAGAGGTCCTCTCTTAATCTGACAGCTTTTGGTGGATTCAAATACTGTGTTAAATCCAACTCAGGCCTTGAAAGGATTTTTATTTAATGTGTTTCTGTTTCTTCCTACAATTCACAAAAAACTTTCTAGTTCCAGTCCTTTTGTCTTGTTTCCTCAAAAATCACTTCAGCCTCTTCAAAATCCTAGAAAAGGTGTGACTCTGATCCTTACTGGTAGGTGAGGGAAGCTTAAGGTTCACATTTTGGGGCTGACCCAGTAAATACTACAGAAACAGTGAAACCTCTACAAATGCAAATTGCTCTCAAAATACTGGGAATTTGGATAAAGCAGAGCTTTTCTAGAAGGGCTTGTTTCATAAGATTTCAGGATTCATAAAGCTGTTTCTGATCTCCTGAAGTGTGCTGTACTAGAAAGCATTGATACCAATGTGTTTTCAGGGGTGAAACCAAAATGCAGTTCCTTGTCTTTGAAGTGGTGGTGGTGTTTTTTTGTTTTGTTTTGATTTTGTTTGTTTGTTTTTAATTTTTTTTCTTCTTTTATTTTTTTTTTCTTTAATAAAAATAGGTTTTCTAAGTAATTGGTAGCTTAAGAAAATAACCTCATGATGGAATAAAAATTTCCTCTGACAGTTTTCAACCCAGAGTTGTACTTAAATCTTTATTGTAGATAAGCAATAATCCTTTCTCCTGCAGACCCAAGCCTTTGCCAAAATTTGTTTGGAACTGCCTTGGATATTTGAAAAGCAGATCAAATTTGAAGTTGATTATAAGTACTAAGAATACAGAACTAAAATTTTGCAATAGATCAAGAATGCAACTCAAACTCTGGTAAAACTCATTGTGATTAACTCAATTTCAGTGAAGTCAGGATCCCTCAAAACTACTGATAAGGTGGATATTGTGGACTTTTGAATTTTCCTGGCCAAGAAGGTGGGTGCAGAATTCTTGGAGAGACATGGTTGTCAAGGAGAGGTTTGAAAAGCTGTGTCTCTGCCAAGAATTCCAATTCATGTCACAGCAATCAGACTTGCCTTCTTTGGGAGGATTCCTATGCCTGTCACTCAGGTAGGGTGCAGGAGTTCACGTGAACTTAGGTATGCAGCAGGAGAAGATTCATGATCATGTCATGATCTTTCTTGTCAAGAGAGATGTAGGAGACAGTTTAGTTATTAGGATGCATATAGAAATATATGACAACAATATATGTACAAACATCCTGAATGGCTATTTTGTAATTTGGGTCATATAGCAATAGCTGTTTTATCACTTTAGGAGCGATTTCTTACACTAATAGAGAATAGAGAGTGTTCATACACAAAGCTCCTAGCCAAGACAGAAAGTTTCACAACATCCATCTGTAGCATGAATCCTGGCTGGGTACAAAGCTCATTTCAACACCAATATTAGCACAAGTTGGATGTAAGATCTATGCAATTTTTAACAGCTAAAGCTGTACAGTGCCCTTGAGCTACGGCAGTAGCAGGCAGGGCCAAGGAACAGTAGAGCATCCTTACATGGCTGAGCAGTTCAGATGGTTGCTGTAAATGATGCTCAGATCACACCTCCTCCCATGCCTCTTGTGGAGCAGCTGTTTTTCAGGGATTCATTAGCAATAATCAGTTACTGGTGTCTCTTAAGCAATGAGTCTGAATACACAGTTTAGATATGCTTCTCTACACATATTGATGCAGCAGGGATGGATGGAAGAACTCTCCTTCTCAGACTTGCTTGAAAAGTAAAAGGAGAGGAAGCTGTGAGAATTGAGAGTGGGGAGGGAGAATTGGGAGATCATCTACAAAAGAGCATAATGATTCATGAAAAGGTTGGAGAGGAAAACCAGATAGAAGATTTTAAAAATAAAAATGAAGGAAAAAGTGATGGTGGGGAAAGAGATAGTCCTGTGAATTCTTCAGATTCCTACATGTAAACACTTGCTAGATTTATTTACTTCCAGATTGAAATAGTTCACAACACAACATACATAAAAGTTATTATGAGTTTGAGTTCTGCTGAAAATCACAGGGAAAAGGATTACTTTTAAAGGCATATGAAAATGTGACCCATCTGTAGCATTTTTTGTGTCTCTCAGATTTTAGTGAAGGCCTCAAAGGAAAGCCTGGTTTCTGCAAGAGAACCACTGATTGCAACTGCTGCCCAAAATACTGCTTCTGTGTTACCTTCTAAGCATGTCTTTGTTCAGAAGAATGACAATATCTTCTTTAGGAGGCCATTGCTTTGCTTCGTTAGAAGAAGGGGGAACTTGATACCTTGGCGATATTTTTGTTGTACTATTTGTCAAAATTCTTCCTCCCACGTGTTCCTGTCTTGGTTTGAAAAGACAGGTGTCTGCTAAGGAAGGCAGGAACGTCCCTTGAAATGGAAAATGTAGACCCCCCCCTCCCTACAAATTACTGTAATTTTCAAATGAAGGGGCTCTCAGGCAAAGATATGGGAATAGGAATAGTTCTTGACTAGTATGTATAAAAAACAAAACCAAAAAGAACAAAAAACTATAACTTAATAGGAAAATTAAAATAAAATTCAGTAGTACAAAATCCACTGACAGAATACAACCTGATGCCCTGTTGGTCTGGATGGTAGCAGACCAATTAAATAGTGGCTGCAGTCCTGGGATGACATATGTGGTTCTGTTGAAGCAGTGATCCTGTAGAAGGGTGTAGTTTTCCTCTGAAGGTCCAGTGGTGGTGTAGATGTGTCTGGTCTTCCTCTGGGAATCCAGTGAAGGAAGGCTGACTGTGGTGTTCCAAGTCTCAGATTTTACCCAGGTAGGAATGCTTGGCTCCTCCCCCTGGGTGGAGCATCTCCCAATGGGATGATGTAATTTTATCAGTCATGCAGTGAGACTCAAGGGCCCATTAACAGAAGATATCCCCCTGGAGGGAGGATGGGTTGTGGAAGATAAAGAACACTGCCACACCTGGTTTTAACAGCAGATATCCCCCTGGAGTTATGAGGGATGGGTCATGGAAGAGATAAAGAACACTGCCTTAGGTGGTAATAGAATACATACTTTTGGTTATATCTTGCATTGCAACCTAAGACAGTTCCTATTAATGCTGTCTGGGCATTTTTCCTTTCTCTCATTACACTGGCTTTATATGTGCAGAGAGACAACAGATTTGGATGCAGTTTGACTGGATGTGTAGAGGTAACTCATGTTGTACAAAGAGTGTCTTCAAAACGCTTTTCTGAGAAAGGCTTTTGCATAAATGCTCAGTGATCTCTAAAAGACTTGTTTCTAATTAGCTCTACTGCAGTGAATATCTTGAAAATAGAGAAGAATGAAATTCCTGAGTTATGTAAATTCATTGAATAACTTGAAGTAAACTATCATAATGGTCCCACCTTACCTTGCATTCTATGAAATGTAAAGTTTCAGTTTGAACAACCTATTTACTTATATAGATACAGGTATATCTGCTCCTCTTCTGGGCCAGAGGCAGAGAACTTGACTCCTTCCTCCCTTACAGCAGCCAAACTTTTAAGAGCCAGATTTGCTGTCTCAACCGTGGCACCTGGTATGTGGAAAGGACGGGAGTTACTTATTAAATACATCTTTATATCTGAGGTTTCTGAAGATCTATCCCATTCTTTTCCCCATGGTTTCTGTGCCATCTAGATACTTGTGTATGGTATCAGGATGGAGTAGGGTCTTGCATGACCTCCTTCATTCTCTGTGTACATGCTCACCATCTACTCACCTGCCCATCCCATTTCTCTCTCCCAAAATTTCCTCTTGTGTGGCAAGATACTCCCATATTGAGACCACAGGACAGTGTTTTTGGGCTTGCAGATGGCAGTACTGCCACCTCTCTTCACTTTCCTCACTTCCTTCCTTTATCCTCATGTCTAATTCAGTGGAGCCAGCCGTGTGCCATCACATCTGTGTCATTCATGCCTAGGGAGGGCAGGAACAAAAGATGGACAACCCTCTTTACTCTCTGCAGAAAATAATGTTGTAGTAACATGGAAATGGTGTGAATAAAGCAGCAGGCATCCTGCAAAAGATGATGAACCCTGCTGCAACCATCAATTTTGAAGGTAGGAGCCTCTGTGAAACACACTTTTCTCTGCAAACACACTTTCACTAGCTATTCCTGAAACCCATCATCATTCACATTACTTTCTTCTGTAATGTCTCTGGTCCTGAAGACATGCAGAGTTCTGGAAAGCCTAGAAACAGAGCACTGGCTCTCCATGAGAAGCTTAAAAGTTGTGTTTTCCTGAGAGTGACATTTAATATCTGGCCTGGTAGTGATGAAGCATTATCAGGACAGCAGCAGTCCTGAGTTGCTAAAAGACTTGAATAATTTTCAAAGTGATGCTGAAAGAGGAGAAAGTTTGGAGCTGGGGATGTGAACCTTTTTTTGGAAAGGGAACACTGCATCTTTGTGTACAATTTTTTTCTCCCAGCCCTCTAGGCTTGTTCATCAGTAATCCAAATGTTTCAGATTGTAACCCAGAGTCAGGAAAGGATCTGGCACAAACCCATGAGATTTAAAATACTGCGTCACACCAGCTGTCTGCTAACAGACAGAAGGGGTAGGTTGTGTTTGGGGGGAGGAAGATTGGAGGGGGGAGCAGTAATAAGCAACATTTATGTCTAAAAATAGCAACAAATAGATTTGCTCAAGCTTAGGGCTAGATGCAAATTTGTTTAGTGACTTTATGCACACAGCTTGTCTGGCCTGATATAATTCCAGTCCATGTTTCCAGTCTTCATATTTTACCCAGAGTATGAGGAATGATTCCCCCCTCCCCATTTTCATGCATGCTACAACATCACAGAGCCATCCTGCATGAGAAAACAGCTGAGAGTTGGCTCTTATAGAATCTGAATATGTTAGTTTTACATGGTAGCGATGATTAAAGTAAGTTTTTAACCTGTACCTGCTTGTTTCTTTCAGGATTTAACAGGTTTTTTTGCCACTGGGAGAGTGGAATTTCTGCTAAACAGTATTATGTACTTCATGATACATCATGACACACCGGTGTTGCATATATATATGTTCACTGAAAAGCTCTGCTTTGTCTTATTCCCAGTACACTCCTTGTTGATTAATTTTCATTACTTTCTTCTTAGTGAAATGAACAGCTAAAAGATAGATAAATGTAGCTAAAAGATGCCCAGTAAAGACAGTGTATCTTCTTTTTCTGAGATCTTGTTCTAGCAAGGAAAGGACATCCCACTTGTAGACATCAGTTATTGCCATGTAAAACACATTCATGCTCCAAACAGCATCTGGATGTGTTCTTCCCTCTTGGCTCCTCTGATCCCATTGTGCCACATTGTCTTCCAGTGGGATTGACTACATAATAAGCATGTTGAAGTACCAGTCATCCTGTACTTTGCAGGTCAGCACCTTTACAAAGTTCCGTAAGTAATTTGTAGAGGTCAGCTAGACAGTAGAACTCAGACAGGTTAATATATATCTATTTTCCAGACAAGAAATGTGTGAGGTCATATATTACAGTGGTTTGGCTTTTTTTTTTTATTTTTAAAGGATGATACTGAGAACTGCTCTATATTCCTTTTAGACCATAGAACTTTATTTACCTGAAATGTACTTTCCTGTAACTGGATTTTTATGAGCCTGCACTTCTCCTGAGAATATGATTTGCATGAAATACAAGAGAATTTGTTTGTTGTGTGCTGTGAAAAAGCAGAATGAGCAGTAGATCATGTTCTTTCAAAGAGTTAGATTTTCAGAAGCAAATTAATTTTCCTTTTTACTTCATATTTTTCTTTAGCTGAAGCCACACCAAATACAATAGCAGGGGCTTTTTATTGTTGTTGTGGTTGATTTTCTTTACTTATGGTTTTGGTTGTTTCATTTGGTCTTTTGCATGAGAAGTGATAGAATACTGAGGAAACACAAAGGAAGGACTCAAACTCAAAATCTCAGTAGTTATACGTACAAAATCTGCATGAGTGAAATAATATTTTTAGAAGTTTTTAGAACAAAATTTTCTGACTTCGTTTGTAGTTAAGAAGCCAAAAGTCCAGGCAAATCTATTTTCCAATACAAAGCCATTTCACTAGTGAATTTAAATTTACCCTTCTGATTTGGTGGTACTGAAAACTTTGGTGATACAGCTGAAGAACTTTGTCCCTACAGTGTTTACTCTGCTCCTTGCAGATCCTTCTACCTCAGACTATCTGGCTCAAAACCATCCTAAGCATACAGTGTTCAATACAGATCAACTAAGTAAACCTTTCCAATGCTGGTTTTTTCCTCTTCCAGTATGCATCTGTGCCATGGAAAAATACACTGAAGTTAAGTTTCCTCTTCTGATAGATGGTGTTATTTATCAAAGTTTGAGCAAGCCATGATTGTCCTTTGCTGAAATGAGGCTAAACAAAATTATGTCAATTGGTCATATATAATTTTATGTCAGCAGAAAAAAAAAGTACCTTTAACTAATACAGCTCTGACACTACTGCTTGAATAAAAGTATTATATATAATACTGCCCAAGGTCAGTAGGGGGTTGCTTTTACAGTAGCCTTGGGAAATAAGATCAAGCCATGGGTCAAGTTTGTAGTGCCAAATAATTCAAGTCAGTCGTATCCTTATTATCTGCAGGAACACATCTCAAGAGCAACTTCCTTCTTACAAGTCTCTTTTCCCCCTTCTTCTTTCCTCCTTTCTATTCTTGAATCCTGCTTTGCTAGGGAGTTGGTGCCTAGCACTCTGTGTCAAAAATGAAGAAATTTGGACTTGAGTGCAATTCAAGATCATCAGATCTCAAGACAGCACATAATATAATAACACTGTTAAACTCAGTCCACTCAGATCATATCCGTAACACCCATTTGTAATACTTTTAGGCTCTGTTGACTCTTTAAAAAATGTGTAGAAAAGAGATTTCAGCTCTCTTGAGCTTGTACTGCAGAAGAAATTCATGTCTGACTATGATCACAGAGACTATTTTGTAAGAAGAATTTAAATTTATTTCCTTTCCAGCTTGATTAACATCTACTCAGTACATGTATTAGGCATGAAATGAGCAAATAGGAAACTGGTTTCTAAGCCACAGGTAAGAGCCTTACAGTGGTGAAAGGTCACAGCTAAGCAGAGGCAGAACAAGAAACATCAATTGGTCATATGTACTAATGATTGCAATAATTTTTTGGAGATGAAGCTGTTTCTTTTTTGTTGTTCTTTAGAAAACTTGGTAGTTAGATGTGAAATCCAATAGTCAGCCAGGTGAACTAAAGTTTATTAAAATAGTATTTTCCTTGGACAAAATCAGTCTGTATTTTCTTTGAATTATTTACATACATTATTTACTAACTGTGACCTGTTGTGTTTCTCACCTGTCTTGTTTCCATTTCTACTGAAATAATTCTACCAGTTTCAGGTTGTGAGCACTTCTTTTCTTTGTGTACCTCCACCATGCATACCTATTCTTCAGAGCACACAGGCTTTTCTAATCTACTTCAAATGAGACAAGTGACTGCCTCATCCTCTCATGATTTCAGGATGTCCCCATGTAGTTCAGGGCCCAATTTAAAATTATTTCCCTTGTTTTTTAAAAATTCCACATAAACCCTCCATCAAATTTCAAGTATCAGCTGAAATTTTGCTTTCTTTCCTCACCCGCTTCTTACTGTTCCTTTCCTCTGCTGTTAATAGACTCTGAGATTGTATTGTTTTAAACTTAGCACAGTATTCTGATAAACAGCCCATGTGGCAGAAAAACAAAATTTTTTTGGTTATTATTGACTGGAGTGTGGGTAAAACAAGAAAGGATGTCATTCTGTTTAAATTAAAGAATTAAAAACCTGTCAGAAACTAATGACATTATACCTTCAGTAAAGTCTGGTCATCTCAACATATTTCTGAGTCCTGGTCAGGGCTCCCATGGGATCCTGTGCTTTGCCAGATGCTGTAGTCTGTGCTGTGAGATTGGGGTTTTGTGAGTTGATTTATACTTGGTTATTAATATAGACTTTGGTAATGTAACATAAATGCATCTCTAATCCTGTGGTGATGATTATTTGGTAATGCACTGAGTGATTGAGAATATTGAGCTGCTGGGAGAGAAGATTTTCAATTTATTTAAGTGATCCTGTCAGTCAACTTGATCTGAGCTTCCATCCGCCTCTCCTTTGGATGCACAGAGGGACATTGCCTACCCCCAGTACGAACTGCTATGCCACTACAATACGACCAGAGATGGCATACCTGAGCTTGTGAGCTGGGAAATGCTCCTAAATCCTTCTGTCTAAACATGGTCACCAAGGGAATATCTTGGGAATTCTGGACCCATGAGTTGGAAGGGCCTGAGGGGAAGAGCAGTAAATGTGATTTGTGGTTGGCTCTTAGAGAAAAAGGTAGCGGAGGGATATAATTCAGAAAAAACCCATAGATTCAGCAATGTGTAAAAAAGGAGCAGAAAAAAATCTTCCAAATTTGACTTGTAGACAGACATTTTTCTCTTTTGCCAAATTTCATTGTTTATATACTGTTGGTTTGCTAAACTACAAAATAGGATTTTAGTAGAATTATCTTTACACCAATTTTAATATCAGAATCCCAGCTCTGGCAGGAAAGAAAGATAAAGGATTTGAGAGAATGTGTGCATTATGTGATGGATATTTTGCTCTAGTAAGGTAGCTTTTTCTCTGTTTCCATATGAGTTGGTCATAGAAGCCTTGCAGGGAAGTAGAGATTATTAGCCCTAGCTAATAGATGTGATAGATGTGAGCTATAGATGTAGTGGAGCTCCACTATTAAAGGAAATTATTGTGTGCTTTTGTTAACAGATGACAAACCTCCCACCTCATATCTTACACGTGCTAATTATAAAGATTTTCAAATATAGGAGGAAAACCCCTTCTTTCTCCTTGAGCCTATGAACAACTAATTTTAAGTATGAGTTTGTGGCAACTGTTTTCCTAAACAATTGTGGTTCCTCTGAAGAAGTAGCTTCTGCAAAATGATCCTCTTCAGGCAGGAGGAACATTCCCTTTTCTCTGATCATGCTTTACAGTGTCAGTGACAGCACTAAGGGTATGGCAGGCAAACTCTGATGAGGCTTGCTGTATCAGCTGAAGGCATTAATGTACTGACAGTTTTTCTTCTCTGCACAGTGGGCACTAAAGGAGTGTACTTCAGATGAGGCAGTACAAAATGCAGCATCTTTGCCAAAAGTCACCACTGTTGGCAGTTTAAGCCAAAAGGTTGAACTTTGCACTGAGGCAACTGATGCCCCGAAGTGTCCTTGTGTCTGCCAGCCAGACTGTGAGGGTGCAGACCTGGTGCAGGGCACTGCATACAAGGCAGCTGGTGGCAATAACTTTTTAAACCACTGCAGCAGATTAATTTTTTGCTAGACTATTGGTGCCCTAAAAAGTTGTTGCCCTCTTTTTCACTAAGAAACATAGATCAAGCCTTAAAACACATGATGTGCTAGATCCAGGCTTGTGTTCTCTCAGCAGGTGGTACAAAAAGAGCACAGGCCATCGAGTTTTAGGGACTTCAAAAGATCTACCTGGCTTACTAAACTGCTTTCACCAACTGCATGTACCCTCTGAACCCACTGCAATGGCCAAGCAAAACAAAACACATTAGATGAAGCCACTGTGAGTGCTGATTGTGAACTTCAGCCTTAAAATTGAACCATTCCACCATCTCAGCAGGCTAAGGACATTCTTCTGGCACTTGTCATTCCTGAGCTGGAAAGTATCAATCCATTGAAAAGTGTCATCTGCATTCAAATGTATGTACCTTAGGCCATCAATCACACATCCACCAGCTAGTGGCTTGAGTCTGATCACTGAAATGAAAGTAGGTAGAACCCTGCAGAAGCTTTTTCCAAGGGCAGATATAGCCCCTAATCTCTAGCAGATTGTGAGCAGAGCATGAGATTCTTATTAACTTCCAAATTTTAGTATAGATTTTCAAGCATGAAGCTAGGCACAAATCCTCCTATTACTTCTGCAGCATCCAATTTTATCCATATCCTGAAAAGATGCCATTAATACCAAACCCTGTGGAATGAATGTGGAATAATACCATATTAATCAAACCACTGTTAAGAGTGAAAAAAATTAAATTCTAGATAATTTATCAGAGGCTGTGTAGGAGTGAAATAGCAATTTGTATAGCTAGTTGATATTCTGAGTTTTATGATTATGTGGCAAAACCATGTCAGCTGACAGAGTTACTTAATTCCCCCAACCCCTCTGTCCTCACTTCTCTCTGTACCTACTCAGTTGTGTTAAATCACTCAACTCTCTCAGAAGACTAAAGTCTGAGAACATCACTACCAAATGCAGGCACAGATTTTTGTGTTTATATTATATTCTTTTCATTTCCAGGTTCCTAGGTGCAGAAGAAAGGAAGGAGCTTTTTGCGAAAACTCAGATGTAGTGTTACTAGGGCTTAAGTCATGAATTGTTGTGCAAAACCCTGTATAGCTAAAACCATGACCATTAAGAGCTAACAAATTAATAGAAAAGTGTCTGAAGGGGAAATACAGGGAAAAGCAATTTGGTTGAGGGTGCATTGGAATTAAATGGCAAAATTAGAAGCATAACCCTGAGAACAGACAACTTTGAAGAAGTTGATGAGCTTCAAAGCAGAAAGAGAAATTTTTAATGTCTATTTATTTCAATGGGAATTGAGTGGCCAGACAGCTGTAGCAAGCTACATCTTATTGATGATTAAATAACTTCAAAAATCTGTCCTAATTTTATTTTGGGCCAGCGTGATGTCTTTATTTCTCTGGCTATGAGAAGGATTCATCCTCAGAAGAGGAGATACTGAAATAGTTGACTCAACATTCTTGTTAACTTTATGGTTTCTGAGTTAAAAAATTTCATCTTGCTTACCACTTCAATTAAAAATACCTCTTTTTAAGTGTCTTATGGGTTTTTTTGTTTTTTTTTTTCATTAGGCTATAGCAGCCTTCTTGGACTAGGACTGACTCACTTCATACTGTACTCATGCAAGTGTAACTGCATAAAGTTCAGTGAAGTTATTTTTAGTTTATGCTGCTTGTATAGAGCTTACCTTGTGTGAGTCACCTGCTAATTCTCTTCAGCATGAAAAAAACCCTACTTTGCTCTACTTAATTTTTTTTAGTGTAAGCTAAATATAAACCTCTTAATAATACATTCCACAACCAGTAACAGGAATTAAATGGATGTGGCAGTATGAGCACGATGTGTGCCGTGAGAAAAGAAAGTGAACTTACACAGATTTGGTAATATCAATAAGCCTCTTTTCAGGCATGAGCACAGGATGGCCCACAGATGTGGGAAGCTGTAACATCACCTCCTTTAAATCTGTCTCATTCTTTCTCTCCTGGGAAAGAGGTATAGCCTGGGTTTGTTCAAAAAATGAGGAGTCCCTTGGGCTTGACTGGAAATTTGCCTGTTTCCCAGTTTATCCTAGAGCATCTGCCAAAAGCAATTTTGTAGATAGTTCCTCTCTTCACAGAGTCATTCTGGGGACATAAATCAAGACACAAGATATCATGTTCCACTTTTTTTTAATAAGCAACCAAACAAAACCCCTCATAACAAAAGAACCTCAAAAAACCAAATAAAAAATTGCAAACCCAACCAAACCTAAATCTACCCCACTCCAATTTCCTCTTATTAATGCACACATGGTTGCTGATTCAAGCCAAGGTGCTGGCTGTGGTATTAAAGAAGTACTTTCTAATTCCTTTGTTTCCAATCTCCTTTAATGGAAGGCATGTGTAAGGTGGTTTGTAATATAAAGAAGATAGATGTTGACACTGTGTTTCCAAAAACAAACTGAATTCTATATTTACAAACAGTTACATGTTATCAACACCATCTTTTTATAATGTGGTGCGTAGCATGTTAGACCTTGTTTTTTGAAATGCTGAAAATTTGAGCACACAGAATTTTTTCCTGAATTTCAGAATTTGCTAATGGTGTTCCTTTTAAAGCATGTGCATGCAGTAGTGATTTTGAACCTATGAACTATGATTTTGAACCTATGAAGTGTTTGTCTAGTTATATTCTCTTCAAGTGTAAATTGCAAATTCAGTCAGTGCTTGGAAAAGCAGTCACTAACTTGGTCTGTATGAACCTTAACTGTGATTGGACTGCAGGTGTGGAAACAATAACTATAAAAAAACCCTGTATATAAGTTTTTAAAAATGTCTATGACTTCAACAAATTCTTTTATTCCTAGTACTGTCATCTGTGATAGTACAGCTTTCTAATGTATTAAAAATATTCTTGAATGAAAGGAATATTAAAGGTGTAACTGATCAGAAAAGTCATGTTACTAATCAAATGCAAAGAACACCCTAAGACTGGAGTTAATGAATTTTATCTTTGCTCAAATGTCTGAAAGAGAAACATTTTATGACATTATATGAAAGTCACTAACCAATGAAGGGAAAAATAGTTCTGACATGTTGGAATGAACCATAAGAGCCTGTCAGGGGAAAGAATTAAATTGAAAATAATTTCATTTTAACACTTAAACAAATTTGTATTTCTTGGGAATAAAACTTTTAATTAGTGTTGATTAGAATGGCCAATCAGATGAAGTATTTTTCTGGTTGTTTGTTTTTTTTTGCCAGAAAACATAATGAAGTTCTGTGTTTGTCAGAGTATAAACTTTTTAATGTACATTCTTCAAAACAAAAGTTCTACTTTTCATTCTTCTGAAAGGAAAATGAAAAATTCTCATAGAATGAGATTTGTCCAGTTGTGTTTCTGCTTTTATGTGTCAACATTTTTAATGTCAGTAAGCTATAAACTTGATACTGCTATGAGTATTTGCTCTTTTACTCCTTTGCATCATTTCAAGTTTAAATAAGTAATCCTTCACACAGTAATTTGCAAATGAAATATTTTTTAAAGAAGCTATTTAGTATTTTTATGATTCCAACATGTTAAGAATATAGAAGTAGGTACAACCACAAGTAAAATTTTTATAGATATTTGTTGGATGAAACATTTTAAAGTCAGGAGACATTATTCATGGCTCTTGTAAAACAGAAAATATTTGTAGGGAAAGTTATTCCTTGTTTGGTTTTTCTAGGCCCACACTAGCTACAATTTTCCTTGTACAGTAGTATCAGAAATGAAAAAGTAAACTTGATGCTAATAGCTGTACACATATTTTAACAATATTACCTTCAAATTGAAAATGTTGGAAATGTCTGCTAATATATTGTTAAATAAAGGGCACACCTCATCAGAGTCTGCACTGAAACTTGTTTCAGTCACTATTTGTGAATTAAAACATTGTTCATTTTATTTTAGAACATAAAAGCAGAGCTGAGTTCAAGTAAATTAATGCCCTGTTTTGCCAGCCTCTATGCAAAGCCTTTGCAAACAGCTGCAGAAACAGCAGCTCACAGACAACATACAGTGCTGATACACCCCTGATGCAGGTAACTGTACAGCCACACAGCTATACAGAAAGGCATGTATTGCCTTTTTGTGTGTTGCCTTACTCTGTGCATTGGCAGCCTTTGTCATTGCTCTTGCCCTTCCTAGTCCTGAGTTAGGGTCTTGTAAGGTAAGGTCTCAAGATAGGTGCAGTGAGGTGAAGCTCTGTGGAGTGGTATCTGAAATTTGTTGGAGAACTTGGAAGGATCTAGACTTTATTTTTAGAGACTCTGCTCCAAAAACCACTGGGGTTTTCTACTAAATGACAACAGCCAGTATGGCTGGATACTTTTCATTACTCCATGTTAATGGGATCTCCACAGATCTTATCTTACTTATCTGTTGGGTGAGAGACATAAACACTACAACTACTAAGTACAAGTAAATTTCTGACACTTGGACTTCCTGCTAAGTCAAAGTCATTTAGAATAAATAATTTTTTCCTAGTTGCAACAACCCTTTCTCACAAGAAAGGGCAGTACATTCAAACAAGGAAACACAATTTTGTCCCCTGAATTTAGTGGCAACCACCACTGGGTTTAGTAGAAGGGAATGGCTACATCAAGTCTGGGACAATCTTATGGCAGAAGTGACTTCATTAAATTGCTCCTGATTTCTGACCCTCTCCTTTTTCCTCCTTGCCTGTGAAGCCTTCTCATCTCAGTTCTGTTTTGTTCTTTTCCTGCAGGAGAAAATATAAGAAAACATCACAGAGGTAAGAGTAAATCACAGACAACTGGAATGTATTTGTGAGTCATCTGTTTTTGGTAGGGGGTTTGAAAGAGGGTTTTCCTCTTACCAGGTTGGTGGTTTTTTTTTTCTTTTTTCCCCCAGGGAAATGCCATTCTACTGATTGTTTCCCCCTTTGAAGGACCATCTTGTGCTGCTGCTGCTCCCAAACTCCTTTGCTACTAATGGTAGTCCTCCCCTCTGATGTTAGTGGTAGTTCTCTCTAATTAAGGACAGAAATATTTGTCATTGAAAGTGAAATCTTAATAAACATCACACTGTTTCTTCTGCAAGATCTACTGGTTCTAAGTTGTATTCCTTGCTTATTCTGTAATAACAAAATGAATTGCAGGCTTGTAGAGTTACTAATAATCTGTACCATTGCAGCAGACTGAAGGAAAATGTGAATCCTGTTAAGAATCCATATTACAGCCTCCAGATGTAGTTGTCTTACTCCCTCCTTGTAGGAGGCAAGCTCAGTGCAGGTCTTTGACAGATAAGTTTTCTTGCTTTGGAACCCTTGAGCATGCTGGCAGATAAGTCAGTGCGATGCTTTGATCAGCCAAGGCATCACAGGCACCACTCCTATTTACTATCACCTTCGCTGAAGATTATCACTCTAATTCAGCAATGACAGGACAGGCTATACGTGTGCTTGTGTATCAGAACCACAAGAAACTGAAGTGTGGTGGCTTGAGTCACAGACAAGATGGGTTTAAGCTATAAGAGTTTAGTGAAAAATACTGATACGGAGATTTCTGTGCTGATCTGTGTGAGAGGGAATTGGATAATGTGAGACACAAGAACAGGGGGAAGGTAAATATGCTCCCAGGTTTTTTCTAAATATGGGGTTGATGCTGTAGTTTAGTTTGCAGCTCTGCTTTTCTCCCCATGTCCCTTGCTGCTGCCATGATTGTTAGCTAATTATGAACATTTCTCTGACCACAAGTCTTCAGCTGCTGCAAGAAAATTGTTTACAGAATAAATGATTGTATTGTGTTTGTGTGTATCTGTGAGTGCCTTGGACTGCTTGCATTGTCAGTGTATTGCATTGAGTACTGTGTCTTATTTAGGTATCTTTTCTGAGTGCCTAACTGTGACATTAGCAATGTTTGTATTCAGCATCTCTTTTCTAATGGGAGATTTTCTGTAAGCCTTGGAAGGGAGATGTAAGTATGTTCTACAAGTCCAATACATTCTTGTATTGATAACATACAAAGAATACAAGATGACAATTTATTTAAACATAGCATTACAGGGCTCAATTTTGTGCCCTGTGGGATTTTGTACTTTCTGTTTTTTTCTCTTACTGTTACACATGCCAGCTGCCTGCCTGTTGGTGTGCATCCTTGCAGCAATTTTGCAAATGGGCTTTCATGACCTTCTGATGTCTAAAATGATGTTATCTCTGCAGAGGCCAAGAGGCCACTTCGGGGACCGGCATATGGAATTGCTGAGCAGCTATTCCAGATAACCTTGCCCAGTGGGTGCTGACTGCTGGCCCAGAGGGCTCTGTAGCACAAAGGGCTAACTGTTATTTATGTCTAGGAACATTGTCATTGGCAGCACCTAGGGAAACCTAGATGGCTAGTAAGGTTCTGCCTTGAGTTTTCCACCTGCTGAGTGATTAAGTGTGATGCTAAATGGAAAACTGCACATACTTCTACCTGATACAAAAGTATAATATCCAGCAAAAAGAAGTGGTAGGACAGCAGTTCACTTAAAGTCTGCTTTTAAGTAACATCTGTTGAGTCGGTAATTCCAGCAATGTGCATAAACTGATGACTTGGCTCATGTTTCCACCTTCATTTCTCACATTCATCTGTTGTAGGTTTTCTTTTTGCCTTTGATACGTCTTTTAAAAACCATCTTTGTGCTTCCTACATCACTGGTCTCTGAAGGTGTCTGACAGCTGAACTGAAATTATCTATTGCTTGCTTTTACATCTTCCTGTTGTGTCTGTTTGGGGAGTGTTGTCACGTAAGAATGCCTACATGATAGTGGCAGCAGCTATATAGGAGAAACACTGCTGTCCTTTGTACCTCCCTGTGAGTGTAAAGAAATAGTTTCCTCTGAATGCAGACCTGTTGGGTAGGAAAATCAAGTACATGTAAGAAAATAAATGAGGTATGCAAGAAAATGTAATGAGAAAGCTAAACTAAAATCTGAGCCATCCTATAAGTGTAATTAGAAATGACAGACAGTGACTTTTACATTGATCATTCTGTTAATTGGGTTGATTTGAATGCTTTTGTAACAATAATATATTGTTAAAATATATTATTGTATAAATATATGATTTTCTTTACAAACTTGGAAGTTTCACAGCTATCTAGACAACCCTAACGTCATTAGTCCCAAACTGAATTGCATCTGAACTACTGAATGTGATGTGAATTAATCACAGCAATACCAGAGAAGTGGGATATTTAATCTGAACTGAGGTCATTTTATCATTCTTCTGTCTAGTTCCCTTCAGTAAAGGGAACTAGACAGAAGTAAATAGTAGATAGCTTCCTATATAGTGACTGGAGAGGTTGTCAGCAAGAGGAAGAACTAGGCAGGAAGGCAAAGCTCTGAACTTCCAGGTCCTGAATTGGTGGGGGTTTTTTGTAGTTGTTGGGTTTTTTTGGTGTTTTTTGGGGGTTTTTGTTAGGGTTTTTTTTGAGCACCTGAGACCTCAGTCATGTTTGATTTGACTCTTAAGACTCAAAGTTTTCCTGAAGACTGCCAGCTGTTGGGCTGTCATATATTACTAGAAGACACTCAGCATCTTCATCTTCCTGGAACATTAAAAGGGAAAGGAGCATTTCAAGTAGTCCTTGGCAATCTCCTTCTAGGTTGGGTTCATCCCCTTGGGTGAATTCAGCTACTGCAGCCAATTTGGCACTTCTAAAGACTCACTAAAGTCCAATTCATCATCACAAAATTTGTCAGATAAATAATCTGTTTTAGTTTACATAGCATAAATTTTCCTCCAATAGATTTTTTTTTTATTCCATCAGTAACACAGAATTTCATGTGTTGCTCTTTTCATTTAGCTGCATGTTGGTTAATTGTACAGTTTAATTTTCTATTAAGATGCTAATGCTTCTTTTACAGTGACCTTATTTTAGATAAAAGCCAAGAAAAAGAAATTCTGATATTTTATCTGTCCATCATGGATGAATGAATTTCTTCCCCCTAAGTATTTTTTAATACTTTACATAAAGTACAAAGTAGGAAAGGAAATATTAAAGGAAAAGCCACTGCTCAAACATTCTCCCACGCTTCAGGGATTTGCATACACATGCCAGCTCAGACTTAGACTGCAAGGCCCAGAGTCCCTTCATGGGAAGCAGCTCCATAGAGCTGTGGGTGCCTCTTTTGATTCCTTGTTCACACTGTCTCAGGTGTGCTGCCTCCTTCTTCAGACTCAACAGTAGGTTTCCTGCAGCAGGCCAGCACAAGCTGGGTGCCTCCAGAGAGGGACCCAGAACACAGAAATCCATGGAAAATTATTCTCTTATGATTTATGCACCTGCCCCTCACATGTTCTTCATGTGCCTTGAATGCACCTCTCAGTCCAATAGCAATTTTTGGGGGGGTCTTCTAACATCTTATTGAGTTATTTCTCTAGTGTCCGTGCAGGGCAGGCCAATAACTCTTCATAACTTGTCAAGTTGCATCTTCTCCTGGTGGCTCTAGTCTCCTTATCTTCCAATTTGTGATTTTTGTCCACCTGGTTGCTGGCAGAACCTAGGAAACTAAAAAAGCTCTAGACCTAGGATAAACATTACTTAGCAACAACCAAACCATCATGTTATCTATATTCTTCTCATACTAAAGCCAAGACACAGCGCTATAGCAGCTACTAGAAAAATAACACAGAATGTTAACTATCCCCACTGAAAGCATACTCAGGCTAAGCAAGTGAGGCTGAGAAGACTAAATACACACAGTATTATAAGTGTATATAACTCATTCTACTTCAAATGTATTTATGCTAAAGAAGTAGTATGTCTCAGCAGAAAATGTAACCAAAGGGTCTTTGGCCCTGAAAAAAACATCCTAATGGGCCTTGCGAAATACTAATGTGGTTTCTTCAAAATGATTGTACTCGATTAAGAAAGATTGACATCTTCTCCAAAAGGATTTTGTTTTTTCTGCTTCAGACCATAAGACAGGAAACTCATAAGCAAAGATGGTTCCCATCCCTCTCTGCATTTCTTATTCTTTCTCATCTATGTATGTGCTTCTTAGTTCCAGTTTGCTTCAGCATTTAGTTAATACGTTCCTGGAGAAATGTATTTATGCTTGTGCAAGGCACAAGAGACAAAACCATAAATGTAATGGTGTTGCTTACAAAATAGGTGGAAAAGTGTATTTCCCCCCAAATTTAGTTGGTAATCATCAGGGTTGCTTATGCTGACACCTCTGTAGGTTAAAACAATCCACTGTCACTGTTCACAAATATTATTGCCTTGCAAGTCTCATTCTAAGCAACCTTTAAGTTTTGGTATTTACTTCCTGTGAGGAAAACTCTGTGCTGGGATTAATCTCATCTTTTAGTGCTATTAGGGACACTAAAGAGATCTTTATTGGAATGAATCATCAGTGATCTCTCAAACTGATTGTCTGAGTAAGGACATTATCACAGAATGAATAAAGTTGAAAGGAGCCACAGTGGATCATCTGGCCCAACTTCCCTGCTCAAGCAGGCTTATCATAGAGTACATAGCAAAGGATTGCATCCAGATGGTTCTTCTGGAATCTTCTGGTATGTTCTACAAGGGAAACTCCACACCCTCTCTGGTCAATCTATTGCAGTGTGTGGTCATCCACACAGTGAAGAAGTTCTTCCTCATATGCAAGTAGATAGGTAGTTCATTGATTTTTTTTCCATATAACATTTATAGGATATGAACTATAGCAACTTAGTGGCAATTTTCAGTATTGGGTAATTACAGAAATCTGGTCATTAAAATTACCCTAAGATAAAAGATTTCCATGACTAATTCAGACTTCCTCTGTCTTGGCTGTGTCTCAAATTTGCTTTGAATCGATAGTGAATTGTTTTAATCCTTCTCTTTGATTTAGCAGTCAGACATTGGGGAGGAGCAGGAGGTAAGGAGGAAAGAGCAAAAAAGAAAGAACAAAACTGTTAGTGACTGACATTATCTTGGCAGTTAATAGGAGAACAAGCTTTTAGGGATATCCTCAGAGGGCGGATGATGTAACCAAAGTCCTGTATAAGCTTCCAGCCTTCAAAATCTCTCACTTCTTAAAGTGTGTCTCCCTTGCAAGTGACAAAGGGTGAATCCTAAGGCATTTTGTTAAAAATCTATCAAATGCAAGGTATAAGGCATATTCACTGAGAGAATTTGCCCTAGGAGAGAATCAGCTATCTCCTGGAAACAGGACTTTTTCTCAAGATAAATTCCTCACTTTTAGTGTGAATTATACTTGAACCATATACTGGTTTTGGCTGAGATAGAATCAATTTTCTTCTTAGTAGCTGGTACAGTGCTGTGTTTTGGATTTAGTATGAGAACAACACTGATAACACACTGATGTTTTAATTGTTGCTAAGTAGTGCTTCCTTTAGAACAAGGACTTTTCAGTTTCCCATGCTCTGACAATGAGGAAGTCCACAAAAACCTGTGAAGCAGCAGAGCCAGGACAGCTGATGCAAATGGGCCAAATAGATATTCCACACCATAGAATGTCATGCTCAATAAATAAACTGGATGGATAAATAGCCAGGAGCTGCTGATCACTGCTTGGTGATGGGCTTGACATCAGTTCATTGGTGATGAGCAATTCCTTATTTCTCTTGGGTGTTATTTATTTCTTACTCTTCTTTTCATTTTATTATTATTAATCTTGCTTCAATTATTAAAGTGTTCTTATCTCAATCAACAACTTTTACCTCTATTATAATTCTCCTCCCCATACCACTGGACGGGTCAAGAGTGAGCAGAGTGAGTGAACATCTGAGTAGTACTTAAGTTGTCAGCTGGGGTTAAACCATAACCAGTTACTAATAAGCCTTATCAAATCAGGGAAAACCACAAACCATCTTCCTTCATTTCCACATCACAAAGTCAATTGGTTTGATTTCTACTGATTTAACTCTGTGTTTTCTTGAAAAAATGGCAATAGACTATCCAAGTATTTTTCCTCCCAACAAATGCATTTCATTTGCCCTGTTGTCTTGCCTGTTTTGAGATAATAACTTGGGGATGGAATTTGCTTTAATTAGATGAGAGGTGAAAAAGTTCTTTGTGCAGTTTCTACATTGATAGTGCACTCTGAGCTAAAGGTTTTATCATTTTTTTCACATTAAGGTGAAAACATCTGTGAGAGTCTCCTCTGAAATCAATGTCAGCTCCATGATGAGTGCCATGCTGTCTCCATAACCACAGGATAGCACAGCTAATAATGTATTTTGATATGCTAGCTTCCCAGTGTTAACACCAAAAATGGAAAATAAGCCTTCATTAGAAGCCAGTACTAAGGCTTCCTTTGTGTGTGCATTACTTTAAAAAGGAATCACACATTAAAATACTTGATACATGTTTCAGTGAGCACCACCACAGAGAAGAGTAAGAAGCAATTTTGTAGTTTTTGCCTGGGTTATCTCCTTTCCTCTATGCCTTCCATCTACTGATTTATTAGAAGAGATGCAGAATATATTACAGAATTTCATGTGTACATTTCCAGGGCTTGAATTCCTATTATGCTCCAATGGATGATGATAGATTTTCATTATGCAGAAGAATAATGGTTCTCCTGCTGAGGAGAAGGTTCTCAATTAAAAACTTCCATTTGTTATATACTTACCTGCACATCATGCTTCAGAAGGGCTTTGTAAACTGTCTCAGGTGGATATTAATTAATTGTGGATTATACATTTGACCACACTCAAAAATGTGCCTGATTGTGTGGGTGTATAAGTGGATACATGCACAACAGGTACATTATAGGTGCATCTAGTTTATTAAAACTGATGATAAGATCTCAGGAGTAAGATTTGGTACATTCATTTCCAACGATGTTGTGTGGATTTTTTATGTTGAGGTTTTACTCTTTTCTTTTCCCCTCAGGCAGATTTTGGGAAAAATTATGGTACGGAAGTGCTTTGTTTTCTCATGAAAGCAGGAGTTTGGACATCTGGGCCTCCAATGCCTGGTCAGAACACCTTTTTAATGTTAGTGCTTTTATCAATGCAGCTAGTTATTGCTAATCATTCTGATTCATAGAATACTTAAACTTACATTCCCCCTCACCTAGCTACAACCATATCTTCAGAGAGGATATATAACAATTGTCTGGGCATAACAGAAGTGCTGTAGTTAAAATATTGTGTGATTCTAAGGCTATTCCTCTTAATATATACAAGTAACTTATTTCTGAGCTGCTGTGCACTCATACAGATTTAGTGGTGCATATAATCAGGGTTCAAACTTTGGAACCTGACTTGACTGATATTTATATAAACCAAGTTTTCAGCTCATTTTAATTCCTGTCTCATTTAATACAAGCTATTTTTAAAAGAGGAAAAAATATTTCTGTTCTCTTAAACGTGTTGTCAGAAACAATGCTTCATGCAGTACAGACAGTGCTCTTTGCACTTTTAAATCAGTGATACATTCTAGGCTTATAGACCATTGTCTTATCAGGCTGGTTTTCAGAGTCTGGCATGTTAGTAGTAAAGAGTGGATAGGATGAAAGTGGTTCTTTCTTGGATTCTTACTTGTTCTCTCTGGGAAAATTTGCTGCAGATAGGACTTACTTTGATTTTTAATGAAAATGAAGTAAAATTGTATAAAGTGAAAGATGCAACATTTCAACAGTTCCATATATGGAATCTATCTATTCTAATTTCTTTGTCTGCTAAAGGCTGGTTTAAAATTCTAGGCTTTTTTTCCCTTGCACTATCAGATGCTACTCTGAGTTCCACATGAGCTGGTAATTTCTCTGGAGGTTTTTTCAGCTATCTAATAACATTTATACAAATTCCAGTGGTACTGACTAAAGACTTCTTCACTTCTGTCTTTTAATGAAGACAGAAATGCTTATCCTCTATTGTCTGCAAGAATTTTGTTATTCACACCCCATAACAGTGATGGTCCTGTAATTTACATCTTGTGGTTTTGTGAAACAAGTAATTGGAATTGGAGTATCTGGTTAAGCCCTGCAGAGTGCAACAGCATATTGATTTTCATGGGAGTACTCAAGGAACGTGCAGGTGCAGAGTCTAAGCTGTTTTACAGCAGCTGATGAACCAAACTCATTGTAGGTCATGACTAAGCAGATTGATGGAAAAAAAAAATTTGGACTAAAAATGCTGTGTTATGTATGGATGAAGAAATGAATTTGATTTCCTGGGCCACCAGTCCAACACCTTTTGTTAGGAGCTGTTTATTATTATTGATGTTTGTAAATGACCAGGGTTTTCAGTGGATTGAGAAAAGGAGCCCATGTTTTGGTCAGGAGTACAAAGAGATATCTTCCAAATGCAGCTAGATTTGTATCAAGGGTGAAGAGAAAGACACCAAATGACATTTATTTAACTATAATCCTAGGCATTAATTTTCTGTAAAAAATATGTCTAACAAACAGGCCTTTCACCATCTTGGTAATCCTCCTTTGGACCCTTTCTAATAGCTTTATGTTTTTCTTATATTGTGGTGCTTAAAACTGAATCGCTTGTCACTGTGTGTAGCTGAAGTATATTTGCAAATTGAATTTTACTGAACAATCAAACTTCTTGTAGATGCTATAGAGACAATATAGAATACCAGGACAAATGTATTATTTAAATGTCTTCCTGTAATGGGGAGTAGAAAATCTGTGTGTGAATACAGGTTCATAGTCAAAGAAGGGAAGGAAGAAGTGAGTGGGCAGTACTGGGAAAACAAAGGTGAATTATAGGGATGTTCAGCTTTGTTTCACAATATGAAAAAAAGTCCAGGTTGCAATTAAGACTGCTGAGTGGTTTACAGAAAATCACCTTGATGACTTAAGCAGTTTCCCAACTTAGATCTATATCACATGAGGAGTACCAAACTATGATGCTTTTCCTAGATGAGGAAACAATGGGTTCAGTGCGTCTTATATATTTTTGTACTGTGTTTTTAAAAGTCTTTAAGAGTACTCTCCAATGCAAGGGGGAACACAGAACTCTTGGCTGGCTAATCCATAGAGACTTAATGTGCTCTGTCTTCTCCAATTGTTTACAACTTGTTAGCTAATATCTATATATATTCATTCTGTTACTTGAAAACTATTTTCTTTCAAATTATTTCTGTAGCGTTACCAGATCTTTTAAGTCTGTTTTGGACATAGATCTCAACAATGGATGTTAAGGAGACACTGGCACAATTTTTTCTGGGAAAGGCCAGAAACTTCTATCTCCAAAAAATAGCTTTTGTACAAGTGTAATGACCACCACCTTCCCACAAAGTGAAAGGATGAAAAAGAAAATAAGTGAAGGTTGATTAAAAACTATTATGGCTAGGAGTGATTAATTTTTAAAAACTGGTGTTCTTAAAGTGGAGCTTTTAGAAGGAGAACTGTGCTATAGATATATTCTCGGGTCCAAATGCAGTTCTGTCACTGTATCAGAGACCACGTAGCAGTTTTCTCTCACAACAAAATATGCATGGTAAGAAAGCTTCCAGGGAATAATTTTCTCAGAAATGTTTTCATTATACATTTAAAGTCATCAGTGAAACTAATGGTGAATGAAGAATCTATGAAGCTGATTTACCTCTTGCCCTTCAAATAAGTTGTGTTCCTTCACACTTTTCTAAGCCATGCTAGAGCATACTCTGTAGACAGCACACAGCCGGTTTTGTGGTGTATCAATACAGCTTGGTGGCTACTCAGAACCTCTAATTCATTAAAATCATCCTCGGTGATACCAGTTTAATGTGTCACAGAACACAGGAATAGTCTTGGAAGGACTTGGTAGTATTATGCCAGAATCCTGTCCAAATGATATAGATGTAATAAAAAGGGAAAAACAACTCAGACAACTAAGTAGATTATAAAATACACTGACTGTATAGGTCTTCAAAAGATCAAACAACTTAAACTTAGTGCCCTGAATGGAAATATGTGCTTGTTTTATACTTGCAGTGGTTCTGTTTTTCAAAGAGAAACATCATGTCGGAATTATTGCAGAGAATAATAAGCTACAGACCTTGCTAAAGGAAGTTGTTTGCCCTTTCTGGAAAAATACTCTTGTAAAAAGGTATTTTGGTCAGGACACATTGGGTGTCATGACCTTGACTTAAAGTCATATTTTTCCTTTGCTTTGTTTGATATGTTTAATATTGCAGTTCTCCTATTTGTTAGTTTGGGTGTAATCAACACCAGGTTTGCAGATTTGTGTGTGTAGAAAATCATGGCGTAAAAAGCCAGTGTCCACAAAGAGGACACAAGAGTCCTGAAACTTTATTTGAGTAAAGGGAGAGAGTCCACTAGGCAAAAATTCCATGGGGTCTCTCTTGAGTTTTTGGAGAATTCAGCCTCCTCTTATCTTCAGCTGCATGTTGCTGTCTTCCTTTATCTATTGGTTGAGGTACTAGGAAGGTACAGCCTTCCTGAACCACCAACTATGTGTTCCCCTGATACAACCATGTATCCCACCCTCATCATGCACTTTATGACCATTAAAATTAGCTTTAAGCCCACCCTGGGAAGAGAAGTTAATATTCATAAATCTATTAAGCCTGTGTATTTTTCCCTAAAGTTCAGAAGTTCAGAATGTGCTCAGTTCTACAACAAATTTGGGGGACTTAATGTTCACAAAGATCCCCACACCCATTCTTCCAGAATCTGATTGGTCCTTTCAGATCTAGCAATTTGTGAAGACATTAACACCTTTTCTCCTATCAATTTGTACAACATTTCTCATTAAGGCTTTTGAGTTGATTGTTAAATGCCTAATTCATGTTAACTGTGTGCAGACAACAGATTAGCATTTTTGAGAATGTAGATCACTGTTGAGGAACACACCTAATGCAATTTCAGTGTGCAAGTGGCAGGTGGTGCCCTGGGTATGGGAAATGGCAGGAGCCCCAGGCAACGAGCTGTGAACTGGTGCTGACCCTTTGCCATAACCTAAAGGTTATGGGGACTTGTTGCACCAGGTGGCCAGCTTACCCAATGAACAATGAGGAAACCCCAGACCAAACATCACCATTGCACCAAGGTACATATACGGGGTGAAAAGAGAATGTAAGGGTACAAATCCCTAGGATTTTTCATGGCTGGCTCCTCCTAAATTCATGCTGGCTGGGTCTGATCCCCAGGCCATCCTGTAGATGCCATATGTTTGCACTCAAGAGGAGCTGTTGCATAACGTTTCTGGGCACTGAGGTCAGGCTGACTGCCTGCTGTTTCCTGCATTCTCCTTTTGGCTCTTCTTGTGGATAGGTATCACATTTGATAAAATTCCAGTCATCTGGGACCTCCCTGGGTAGCCAAGGCTGATGATAAATGATGACAAAGAGAAGCTAGGTGAACTCTTTTGACAGCTCCCTCATCACCCCAGGAATGATCCCATCTAGTCCCATGGACTTGTGAGCACCAAAGTGGCTCATCAGGTCACTAACTGCTTCCTTCTGGAACACATGGGATCCATTCTGTTTCCTGTCTGGCTCTACCAGGCCAGTTGTCCTGAGGGTAACCAGTCTTACTATTGAAGACTGAGACAAATAAGGAATCAATTTTGTGAGGACTTTTTCAAATCACTAGCTACAAAATTCCTTTTTGTTGTTGTCTCTAGGCTTTCCCAGACATCTAGTCACACACAGAATTACATAATAGAATCCCAGAAGGACTTGGGTTTGAAGGTGTTGTTCCGATTGGGAACGGCTGGAAAGAACGACACAGACTCTC